>NC_041232.1:29519407-29519994 GCF_002837175.3 Physeter macrocephalus
TAGGTCTTCTGCCCATTTTTTGATTGGGTTGTTTGTTTTTTTGATATTGAACTGCATGAGCTGCTTGTAAATTTTGGAGATTAATCCTTTGTCAGTTACTTCATTTGCAAATATTTTCTCCCCTTCTGAGAGTTGTCTTTTCATCTCATTTATGTTTTCCTTTGCTGTGCAAAAGCTGTGAAGTTTCATTAGGTCCCATTTGTTTATTTTTGTTTTTATTTCCATTTCTCTAGGAGGTGGGTCAAAACGGATCTTGCTGTGATTTATGTCATAGGGTGTTCTACCTATGTTTTCCTCTAAGAGTTTTATAGTGGCTGGTCTTAAATTTAGGTCTTTAATCGATTTTGAGTTTATTTTTGTGTATGGTGTTAGGGAGTGTTCTAATTTCATTCTTTTACATGTAGCTGTCCAGTTTTCCCAGCACCACTTATTGAAGAGGCTGTCTTTTCTCCATTGTATATTCTTGCCTCCTTTATCAAAATTAAGGTGACCATAGGTGCATGGGTTTATCTCTGGGCTTTCTATCCTTTCTATCCATTGATCTATATATCTGTTGTGCCAGTACCATACTGTCTTGATTACTGTAG
>NC_041232.1:29521819-29532942 GCF_002837175.3 Physeter macrocephalus
TATTGGCATATAGTTGCTTGTAGTAATCTCTCATGATATTTTGTATTTCTGCAGTGTCAGCTGTTACTTCTCCTTTTTCATTTCTAATTCTATTGATTTGAGTCTTCTCCCTTTTTGTCCTGATGAATCTCGCTAATGGTTTATCAATTTTGTTTATCTTCTCAAAGAACCAGCTTTTAGTTTTAATGATTGTTTCCTTCTTTCCTTTCTCATTTATTTCTGATCTGATCTTTATGATTTCTTTCCTTCTGCTAACTTTGGGGTTTTTTTGTTCTTCTTTCTCTAATTGCTTTAGGTGTAAGGTTAGCTTGTTTATTTGAGGTGTTTCTTGTTTCTTGAGGTAGGATTGGATTGCTGTAAACTTCCCCCTTAGAACCGCTTTTGCTGCATGCCATAGGTTTTGGGTCGTCGTGTTTTAACTGTCATTTGTTTCTAGGTATTTTTTGATTTCCTCTTTGATCTCTTCACTGATCTCTTAGTTATTTAGTAGTGTATTGTTTAGCCTCCATGTGTCTGTCTTTTTTACAGATTTTTTCCTGTAATTGATATCTAGTCTTATAGCGTTGTGGTCAGAAAAGATACTTGATACGATTTCAATTTTCTTCAATTTACCAATTGTGTTACTGTTGATTTCCCCTTTTATGACTGTTAGTATTTGCCTTATGTATTGAGGTTCTCCTATGTTGGGTTCATAAATATTTACAATTATTATATCTGCTTCTTGGATTGATCCCTTGATCATTATATAGTGTCCTTCTTTGTCTCTTGTAATAGTCTTTAAAGTCCATTTTGTCTGATATGAGAATTGCTACTCCAGCTTTCTTTTGATTTCCATTTACATGGAATATCTTTTTCCATCCCCTTACTTTCAGTCTGTATGTGTCCCTAGGTCTGAAGTGGGTCTCTTGTAGACAGCATATATATGGGTCTTGTTTTTGTATCTATTCAGCCAGTCTATATCTTTTGGCTGGAGCATTTAATCCATTTTTTAAGGTAATTATCAATATTTATGTTCCTATTACCATTTTCTTAATTGTTTTGGGTTTGTTATTGTAGGTCTTTTCCTCCTCTTGTGTTTCCTGCCTAGAGAAGTTCCTTTAGCATTTGCTGTAAAGCTGGTTTGGTGGTGCTGAGTTCTCTTAGCTTTTGCTTGTCTGTAAAGGTTTTAATTCTCCGTCGAATCTGAATGAGATCCTTGCTGGGTAGGGTAATCTTGGTTGTAGGTTTTTCCCTTTCATCACTTTAAATATGTCCTGCCAGTCCCTTTTGGCTAGCAGAGATTCTGCTAAAGGATCAGCTGTTAACCTTATGGGGATTCCCTTGTATGTTATTAGTTGTTTTTCCCTTGCTGCTTTTAATATATTTTTTCTTTGTATTTAAGTTTTGATAGTTTGATTAATATGTGTCTTGGCATGTTTCTCCTCGGATTTATCCTGTATGGGACTCTCTGTGCTTCCTGAACTTGATTAAGTATTTCCTTTCCCATATTAGGGAAGTTTTCCACTATAATCTCTGCAAATATTTTCTCAGTCCCTTTCTTCTTCTCTTCTTCTTCTGGAACCCCTATAATTCGAATGTTGGTGCATCTAATGTTGTCCCAGAGGTCTCTGAGACTGTCCTCAATTCTTTTCATTCTTTTTTCTTTATTCTGCTCTGTGGTAGTTATTTCCACTATTTATCTTCCAGGTCACTTATCCATTCTTCTGCCTCAGGTATTCTGCAATTGATTCCTTCTGGAGAATTTTAAATTTCATGTATTGCATTGTTCATCATTGTTTGCTCTTTAGTTCTTCTAGGTCCTTGTTAAACGTTTCTTGTATTTTCTCCATTCTGTTTCCAAGATTTTGGATCATCTTTACTATCATTACTCTGAATTCTATTTCAGGTCAACTGCCTATTTCCTCTTTGTTTGGTCTGGTGGGTTTTTACCTTGCTCCTTCATCTGCTGTGTGTTTCTCTGTCTTCTCATTTTGCTTAACTTACTGTGTTTGGGGTCTCGTTTTTGCAGGCTGCAGGTTTGTAGTTCCCGTTGTTTTTGGTGTCTGCCCGCAGTGGCTAAGGTTGGTTCAGTGGGTTGTGTAGGCTTCCTGGTGGAGGCAACTGGTGCCTGTGTTCTGGTGGATGAGGCTCGATCTTGTCTTTCTGGTGGGCAGGACTGCATCCAGTGGTGTGTTTTGGGCTGTCTGTCACCTTATTATGATTTTAGGCAGCCTCTCTGCTAATGGGTGAGGTTGTGTTCCTGTCTTGCTTGTTGTTTGGCATAGTGTGTCCAGCACTGTAGCTTGCTGGTCTTTGAGTGGAGCTGGGTTTTAGTGTTGAGATGGAGATATCTGGGAGAGCTTTCACCGTTTGATGTTACACGGAGCCAGGAGGTCTCTGGTAGACCAATGTCCTGAACTTGTCTCTCCCTCCTCAGAGGCACAGGCCTGACATGTGGCCAGAGCACCAAGACCCTGTTAGCCCCATGGCTCAGAAGAAAAGGGAGAAAAAAAGAAAGAAAGAATAAAATAAAATAAAATAAAGTTGTTAAAATAAAAATTTTTTTAATTACTAAAAATAAAAAATTAAAAAGTAATAAAAGAAAAGAAAGAAGAGAGCAACCAAACCGAAAAACAAATCCACCAATGATAGCAATTGCTAAAAACTAAAAAAAAACAAAACCAAAATGGACAGACAGAACCTTAGGACAAATGGTAAAAGCAAAGCCATACAGACAAAATCGCACAAAGAAGCATACACATACACACTCACAAAAAGAGAAAAAGGAAAAATATATATATATCTATATATTAAAAAAAAAAAAAAAGGAAGAGAGCAACCAAATCAATAAACAAATCTACCAAACTAAGATAAACATAAAACCAGAAACAAATTAGATGCAGGAAGCAAACCCCAAGTCTACAGTTGCTCCCAAAGTCCACCGCCTCAATTTTGGGATGATTCGTTGTCTATTCAGGTATTCCACGGATGCAGGGTACATCAAGTTGATTGTGGAGATTTAATCCGCTGCTCCTGAGGCAGCTGGGAGAAATTTCCCTTTCTCTGCTTTGGGGTTCAGCTCCTGGGGTTCAGCTTTGGATTTGGCCCTGCCGCTGTGTGTAGGTCACCTGAGGGTGTCAGTACCCCGCCCAGATAGGACGGGGTTAAAGGAGCAGCTGATTCGGGGGCTCTGGCTCACTCAGGCCAGGGGGAAGGAGGGGTATGGAATGTAGGGTGAGCCTGTGGCGGCAGAGGCCGGCATGACGTTGCAACAGCCTGAGGCATGCCGTGTGTTCTCTTGGGGAAGTTGTCCCTGGGTCACGGGACCCTGGCAGTGGCAGGCTGCACAGGCTCCTGGGACGGGTGGTGTGGAGAGTGACCTGTGCTCGCACACAGGCTTCTTGGTGGCTGCAGCAGCGGCCTTAGCGTCTCATGCCCGTCTCTGGTGTCTGCGCTGATAGCCGCGGCTCACGCCCATCTCTGAAGCTCTTTTAAGTGGTGCTCTGAATCCCCTCTTCTCGCACACCCTGAAACAATGGTCTCTTGCCTCTTAGGCAGGTCCAGAGTTTTTCCCGGACTCCCTCCCTGCTAGCCGTGGCACACTAGCCCCCTTCAGGCTGTGTTCACGCAGCCAACCCCCTCACGCAGCCAACCCCAGTCCCCTCCCTGGGATCTGACCAAAGCCCGAGCCTCAGCTCCCAGCCCCCACCTGCCCCGGCGGGTGAGCAGACAAGCCTCTCGGGCTGGTGAGTGCTGGTCGGCACCGATCCTCAGTGCGGGAATCTCTCTGCTTTGCTCTCCGCACCCTGGTGCTATACTCTCCTCCGTGGCTCCAAAGCTTCCCCCCTGCCACTCCCAGTCTCCGCCCACGAAGGGGCTTCCCAGTGTGTGGAAACTTTTCCTCCTTCACAGCTCCCTCCTGGAGGTGCAGGTACTGTCCCCATTCTTTTGTCTCTGTTTTTTCTTTTTTCTTTTGCCCTACCCAGGTATGTGGGGAGTTTCTTGCCTTTTGGGAAGTCTGAGGTCTTCTGCCAGCATTCAGTAGGTGTTCTGTAGGAGTTGTTCCACATGTAGATGTATTTCTGATGTATTTGTGGGGAGGAAGGTGATCTCCACGTCTTACTCTTCTGCCATCTTGAAGGTCTCCTGGCATGCATTTTTGAGAATGTAGACACTTTGTGATACAAGCTTCCTGCTGTCTTGAGCTCATTGCTTTAAAGGACCCTTTACTGCTGGGCTACTTGCAACTTCAGATTATTAGTGGCTCCTCCTAGAACAATTACTGTCTGATTAAGAACTGGAAGAACTGGAAGTCTCTGCTCCCACGTGGAGCTGACCATGAGGAAGGGAATTATATGTGCCCACAGGCATTTATTTCCTGTTCACTGCCCCTCTGCCTGTGGTCAGCATGCTGGGGGACAGAAGCTGTTCTCTGTCCTGGGCGGTGGAGGGGAGAGGGTAGACAGAACCCACACAAGAGAAAATAAATGTGCCTGAGTGTCAGGAGACTGAAGTTGCCTCCTTGCTGGGCTGCTGACCTGCTCTGTGACCTTGAGCAAGGACTTGGATCTTTCATGGTGGCAGTGTCCTCTGTGAAGGAACCCCTTAGGAGCCTTGAAATTTAAAAGAATAAAACGTCATCTTGGATTTCAACACAATGATGATGTCAGAACCTTGAGCAGTTATTTGTAACTTGATATATTTATTCATCCAATTAACTAATCAATTAGGCATCTTCTTGTTCCTGAAAGGGCAGAAACATCTATGTACTACTGTTCACAGCGATGTCCTCAGAAAGTGCCAACAAAGGACATGCAGACGGGGGACATGTTGTAGAGTAAAGGGACACATGACAAGGGTAGTTCACGACTTCCTGGCAAAGGGAAACTGTGAGAAAGAAGCCAGTGTTTCATGGAGGCCGCTGTGCAGCGCTGTGGGAGCCACAGCCAGCTTCTTTCCCTGAGGCAGCCCAGCCAAGGCTGCAGGAGCAGGTGACAGCATTTGAGCCGACTCCTGAGGGACACTCAGGAATGGCCAGGTGGACACAGGGGGATGGGCTGTGGGGTGGGCGGACAGAGGGCTGCCACTTCAGGCAGAAGAATCAAACAAAACAATAGATAAGGGAGGTTATGTGGACTTCTAGTGACTGTGGGAGACGGTCGATTTGGTTACTCTAAGAGTATTATATTCATGTTTTTTAATGGATTTTAAGTGTTCAATAATCACATGACCTTGGTTCAGGTGTTGGTTTGTATTATCTCCATTAATTTTGAAAACACTTTGTTTGTATCTAGACTTTTGGATCTCACTAGTGCCACTGGCTATGAACACGTGGACTTGGACTCCTGCTTGCTCTCAGAACGGCCAAAGCTGGCTCTCCACGGAGAGGACGGCGAACTCCCGCCAGAGCCCCAGGCTTTACCGAGTCCGGTAAGAAGGGCTTTCTTTAATTCTATGGCTCAGGTCCAGTCAGAAAAAAAGAGCACCATCCAGAGGACATTAAAATGGGGGCCTCGTGATAAAGCTGCAGGAGCACACTGGAGCAATGAGCACACAGAGGGAAGAGGCGGGGCCGCCCAGGGAGCGAGTCTGAGCAGAGAGTCTCCAGTGGGCGCTGGAGCACAGAGAAGACAGGCCCTGCCAGGGAGGCAGGAAGGAGCGAGAGACACGCGGCCTCTCCCATTCACCCTCCAGCCTCCCAGCACTGCCTTCCATTGGCTGGAAGAACCAGCTGGAAGCCACTTTCCAAAGGAATCTGGGAGAGTTCCAGGGTCACCCCTGTGATGAGAAGCAGCGGGCAAGTGGGATGGCTCTCTGAGGAAACAGCGTATCAGACATGGCAGTGTCCCGAGCTGCAAGCTCTAATGCTCGGGCGCCTCTTTGGGTTGCCGCACGGCCAGCTTTGAGGCAGAGGCTTTATGAGGACTCAGTATCACTTTGGATTTAGTCAGAAACATGAAAATAAGTATTTATATAGGCCATCGTACGTATCATTGTTGCTTTAAAAAATAAGATTTGATTCATCTAGGAAAAGCCTGTTTGACCAAGTATTTTTAACAGCAGCCATTGTCAGTTTTCACTTTTCTTTCCCTTTTCTGATTTCTCTACTTCCTTGGTTGAAAGTTTACACTCTGATTTAGATGGCACAATCACACAAAAGCAGTACCTTGCAAGCAGGGCCCATCTTTGAGTTCAAGACAGTTGTCTTGGTAGCATCCGTCCACCGACCTGGAAAACTAAGTCTAAGGCCTCACTTCGTCCGGAGTCAGGGCACCTGCCCCTCCAGCCCGGCTCCTCCTGGCTGCACCTGCTCCTGTCTGGGTGGAACTAGCTCGGCCTGCCACCTGTGGGCACTTACAGCTGCCCGGTGCTTGTGAGGCAGGTGCTCCTGTAACCGCTGACATCCTCAGGCCCTCCCCAGAGCAGGGGTTTCAGGGGCACAGGGGCGCAGAGCAAGGCCTTTTCCCCTTAGGCCTGATGAAAATTCATGGGAATTTAGGTGAACTTCAGTGGGGCTGAGGTGAAAAACAAAAGCTCTAATTGCCTTCTCAGAGAGATAAAGAAAGGGATGTGTAGTAAACTGTTCGAAGCAAAGAAGGTAAAATCGGTGCGTGTGTGTTCACGTTGCTGGTGCTCTGACACAATTGCTTCTGAGATGTTTCCCTCATGGAAAAACGCGTCAGTGTTAGTGGGGGTCCTGGTCGTGCGTGGCTGAGAACCGTGTGCGTCTCTTACAGGAATTGTGTGCCGTGGACAGAGCCCCGGAGTACGTCCCCAACGCCCGCCAGTTCGGCCTCGCAGAAGGCAGCCACTTGGTGCTGCCCTTTAATCAGCTGGCTGTCCGAAAGAGGTAGGCATTGCTCTAATGTCCTCATGAGGTATCTCATTGCTAGATGAATCCAGGACGTATTCTTCAGCAATGGGTCTTTTCTAGAAGAAGCTTCTTGTGTTTCACCATGGAGTGTTCAACTTGCCACCATATGGCAGCAGTGAGAAGGCAAAGAGAGGAAGGCAGCCTCTGTGGACCTCAGATGCTTAAACATGGTTAAGTGGGGTTCTGTGGTTTGTCTTTACCTCATCTTGATGATGGCTGGTTGCTGCCTCTCTGTGTGTATGTAGGAAAGCACGTAGGTATCTAAATCCCCCTTCCTTCTGGAATCCCAGGTTCTCTGGATCTATCATCTGGCCTTTGAACCCCATTCTACAGTAAGCATTCACTAATCTGATGAAACTGCCTACCCAAACTTTCACTGTGCCCCCAGATTCCTGGTGCCACACCCACACCAGTCTGCACGTTCCCCCGGCCCTCACACATGCCTGTCCCAGGTACCCTTCTCCGTCCGGTGCAGCCGGCTCACATCCCAGGGATCTCATGGCCGAGGACCCACAGTCCTCCCCGCTCTTCCTGTGACTCAGCCCTGAGGTCTGCACCTTCAGGCCTGCCATGCTCTGTGCCTCTGCCGTGTCATCTGAGCTCACCGCCCCAGTACACATCTCGGCTCAGTGTCTTCTCTCTGCAGCCCCTGCCATCGTCCCCCATGAGTTCAGCAGCCGCCCAGCACCTCATCTTTGAGGTCCTCTGGCTTAGATCTGTCCTTCCCTCCGAGCCACCCTCTCCCCATGCTCACACCCTTGAGTACTTCATAAGTACCCATCCCACCTCCACAATCTCTACCTTAAGCATCCTACTAAACCCTCTTCCTCCTCCTTACTTCTGGCTCCAGCAGTCCCTCAACCGCATCAAGACCCCTGAGCCCTCATGCTTTCTCACCATCATCACCCTTTTTCTATCTCCCACAGCACAGTTTACCCCCTTACCCAGATAGGTTTGATGCCTTTATTATAGGTGTTCCTCTGCAAACTCCCTTAACCCTCTCATCTCTTCACTGTGACCCCAGGTAAAGCCCATACGGGGCCTGATCCACGCCAGAACCCAAGCTGGTGGTCAGGGCTGCAGAGATGCATCTCTTTTTCCTACCTGGTTTGACTTTAAAGCTGTGGCCACAGATCTCAGATGGAACCTCCAAACTCCAAACGTATGGGAGCCAGTATACTTCTCTAGTACATTCACATTTTTTATTTTTCGTAGCTTCTTCTCTTCTCTCAAAACTCTGCATCCCCACAGCTCCCTTCATGCCCCAGCTGCTGTCCTGACTCACTGAGAAGAAAGAGCCCGTTCTTCAGAAGAAGCACCCTGCCTTTGTCCCCCCGCCCCTCCCCCGCCACATGCAGGAAGGGGCCCCGTCTTGCCCACTGGAGCCGTCACCCCTCCTCCCAGGACACGGGCAGCGTCCATTTCTCCCTCTTTCATACCTGATCCTGTCAGCACACAGAATCACCTCCATCACCCATCATCAGGGAGACCAAGGAGCAAACACTTGTACCAGAGACCGTCTCGGTATTTTACACACAAACCCCAACTTAGTCTTCATAATTATCCTGTGAGGAGGGTATTATCTTCATTTTATAGACCAGGAAATTGAGGCACCTCCTCAGACTCCCACCCAGGTGCTTGTGACCACTGCGCCGACTTCCTCTCTAGGAGTTCCTAACTTTTAAAACAGAAACGCTCCAGTAGACTGCACACCCCAGCCCACCCCACTCAATATCCTGGCTCTGCTTCACAGTGGAACGTCTTGGAAGAGTTGCCTTATGTGGCTGTCTTTCCCCGCCTCCCATTCCCTCCTCTCCCCACCCGGTCAGCCTCTCCTCGCTCCTGGCCAGGTCGTCGGAGCCCTGCTGCGGCCGCGTCCGTGCGTGGTGGTGCCGCCCCCTCCAGGCGCTCAGTGGCATCAGCGCCCTGGGCCCCTCTGCGTCCTTCGCGGCCGCGGCCCCAAGCTCCTCTCACCCCCGCCCCGCCCGCTGCTCAGTCTCCTCTTCCGGCTCCTCTGCTATCAGAGGGGGCAGCGCACCTCCCGCCTCCCCTCCACGGCACCTTCTGTGTTCCAGTGGCAGTGAAATGCCATCTATTCGCACTAGCACCCACATCACTAGCTCTGAGCTCCACCTAGAACTCAGGGGTTGTACACCCAACTGCCTGGACATCTCCACGTGGATGGGGACAGGCCTCTCAACCTCAATGCACCCAGAGAGAATTCACAGTCTCCCCGAAACCTGCATTTCAGTAGGCGTCACCACCGTTCACCTGGCTGCCCAAGGCCCACACCTAGAGCTTGTTCTTTACCTTGCTCTGCAAATTCAGTCCCTCAGCAAGTAAGTCCTGAGGCTTCTTCGTCCAGAACATTTCATGTATTAGTTCACCTCCTCCGCATCCCCCACAACCACCCTGGTCTGAGCCCCAATCTGGCCTCTGTGGACTCTTGTAACAGCAGCCTGACACCTGCTGTCACCCTGGCCCCATCTGATTTGCTCTTGGCGTCACAGGTTCTTTTTAAGATATAAATCTAGCCATGCCCATCCCCCTTCTTAAAACCCTCCCGTGGCTTTCCACTGCACTTACACTGAAATCCGCCATGCTCTCCTTCCCCTGTCCCCGTGTGCCTCAGTGACCCTGTGCTCCCTTCTGTGGGAAGACACCCAGACGAAACCTTCCTCCACCGCTATATGGTGCCATCTCCCACATGGCCCCCTTGGGGATTCCTGGCCGACCACCAGAATCAAACAGTTGTTTTCACATACTCTGCACTGTCTGAAAACGAAATGCAGGCCTTTCCTGCGGAGGTTTGTGGGGGGGCTTCCTCCTGTCTTTCATTCAGATCTCAGAAATAACCATCTTTCAGAGTTGCCTGCCCTGACTACTTAATGTAGCCACCACTTGGACCTTCACATGACCCAGTGTTAACCCTCTGATATATTTCTGGTATTAGTTTCAGGAGGGAAGGGAACTTCCTCGGTTCACTGCTTGATCCTCTGCTCCTAGAACCGTTCCTGGCAGGTGGAGGTGCGCAGTAACCATGAGTTGAATGAATGGATAAGTAAATGAAGGGATGAATGACCTGAGATGTTAAATATAAATGTTGAAACACTTATTGGGGTCTCTCTTTGAGGTTAAAGAGTAAAAGTGAAAGCATATTCCTGAGAGCTGAGTTCTTGCTTCCCTCCAGGCTCTTGGTCCAGCTAAGTATCCGAACATTCGCCTCCAGTGGCCTGGTTTACTACATGGCTCACCAGAACCAGGTTGACTACGCCACGCTCCAGCTGCACGGGGGCCGCCTCCACTTCATGTTCGATCTTGGGAAGGGCAGGACAAAAGTCTCGCACCCTGCACTGCTCAGCGACGGCCAGTGGCACACGGTATGCTCTCAGGAAGCCGTGATCACTCGTTCTGAGTTTTGCTCCACCTGTCCCTAGTGTCCACTCCATTTCACGGTAGTGGGATCATCCCCTTTGATTTCCAGCTTGCTTTGTGTCTGATATCTGCCCCATAGAATTGTAAGCTCCTTGTGGGCAGGGACCTTTTCTGCTTCTAGAAATATCCCCAGGGCCTCACTCAGTGCCTGACACTTAGTAGGCACTCAGCAAGCATTGGATGAATGAACAAAAGGCACCAGAAATGTCCTTAGCTTGACGAGAAGTAAATCAAGCCCAGGGTGGCATGAATGGGCCAAACCTGACATCATGGCATTTGTGTCCTTGTGACTAGGGCTCTGGAGCATGCTGTGTTCTTTTTTGTTTTTGAATTTTATTTTTTTTATACAGCAGGTTATTAGTTATCCACTTTATACATATCAGTGTATACATCTCAATCCCAATCTCCCAATTCATACACCACCACCACCCAACCCCCGCCACTTTCCCCCCTTGGTGTCCATATGTTTGTTTTCTACATCTGTGTCTCAATTTATACCCTGCAAACCTGTTCATCTGTACCATTTTTCTAGGTTCCACATATATGCATTAGTATACAATATTTGTTTTTCTGACTTACTTCACTCTGTATGACAGTCTCTAGATTCATCCACATTTCTACAAATGACCCAGTTTCGTTCCTTTTTATGGCTGAGTAATATTCCATAGTATATATGTACCACATCTTCTTTATCCATTCGTCTGTTGATGGGCATTTAGGTTGCTTCCATGACCTGGCTATTGTAAATAGTGCTGCAGTGAACATTGGGGTGCATGTGTCTTTTTGAATTATGGTTTTCTCTGGGTATATGCCCAGTAGTGGGATTGCTGGGTCA
>NC_041232.1:29533403-29542776 GCF_002837175.3 Physeter macrocephalus
TGGAGATTAATCCTTTGTCAGTTGCTTTGTTTGCAAATATTTACTCCCATTCTGAGGGTTGTCTTTTCCTTTTGTTTATCGTTTCCTTTGCTGTGAAAAACTTTTAAGGTTACTTAGGTCCCATTTGTTTATTTTTGTTTTTATTTCCATTTCTCTAGGAGATGGGTCAAAAAGGATCTTGCTGTGATTTATGTCATAGAGCATTCTGCCTGTTTTCCTCTAAGGTTTGATAGTGTCTGGCCTTACATATAGTTCTTTAATCCATTTTTAGTTTATTTTTGTGTATGGTGTTAGGGAGTGTTCTAATTTCATTGTTTTACATGTAGCTGTCCAGTTTTCCCAGCACCACTTATTGAAGAAGGTGTCTTTTCTCCATTGTATATCCTTGCCTCCATTGTCACAGATTAGTTGCCCATAGGTGCGTGGGTTTATCTCTGGGCTTTCTATCCTGTTCCATTGAGCTGTATTTCTGTTTTTGGAGCACGCTGTGTTCTAACCGCCTCCTGGCTCAGCCTCCTCTCAACACCAACTGTGAAAACCTGAGCCATCCTTTAGGATTTCATTCAGGTTATTACTGCTATTTCTCAGATTCCTTTGAAATTATGCATGTTTTCACATTGCTGTAGGTCAAGACAGAGTACTTTAAAAGGAAGGGCTTCATGACGGTTGACGGCCAGGAATCGCCCATGGTGACCACGGGGGGAGATGCTACTACGTTGGATGTGGAAGGGAAGTTGTACCTAGGAGGCCTTCCCTCCGAGTACAGGGCCAGGAACATTGGAAATGTAAGCAGCATTTTCTCTCTGGGACCATTTTGCCTTTATTGTGGTTGTGTTTGTTTTGTGGAGGAATATGTTTATGTTTAAATCATCTTGTTTGGGCCCAGGGCTTGGCTGCAAGATGCAAGCCTTTCAAACCACATTCCTAGATTGTGTGTTGGAGCTCCTCCTTGAAGCCCAACCAGGCTTCCTGCTGGTTAGTTAAGAAACAGTTCCCTTTCTACAGCCACTTAGCCCCAGTACAGTGCAGGAAAGTCTGGCAAAGTTGTATTTGCAGATGAGAAAACCCCACATTCTTGATTTCTACAATATTTACTCAAAATAATATAAAACCCTTTTACTACATCATAGTTAGACATTCATGTGAAGTATTGTGGCAATTAGCTTTTTAAATCTGAAAGGTAGTATTTTAATGTGTTTTGTTGAAGTGTAGGGAAAATTTGTGCTTGCCCTTCTCGTTGTCTTCACCATCATCTACTCCTGCATCATTTGGCTTAGATCACCCACAGCATCCCCGCTTGCATTGGGGAGGTGACAGTGAACAGCAAACAGCTGGACAAGGACAGCCCAGCGTCTGCATTTGCAGTAAACAGGTGCTATGCAGCGGCCCAGGAAGGAACTTTCTTTGAAGGAAGTGGATATGCAGCCCTTGGTATGTATAATCAACAATCTTGAAAGAAATCTCTGGGATGCACCTGCACACTTAATATGATATGGATCCAAGAATTATATGATAGGACAGGACCCACTGCACAAGTTGCAGCAAGACCGTGTTTCGTGAAGTGTTCTAGTGTATTCTGGTTTCTCAGCTTCTAGTGTAAAAGCCTTCTCACCTCTTGTGCTATCCAGGTGGCCTCCTCCCACCAGGAGTGGTGGCACTGCAGACAGAGTGCAACATGTGCTGCTGGTTTCATCTGTACTTTCCCCAAATTTACATAAGGCATACTTTCCCTGTCCAAGTTAATTAGGACCTTTGAATTCAAAATCAGTAGCATAAAATGTCTGGACCAGCCAGCCAAATGGGAGTCAGATTTGATGAAGAAATTAACTCCATTTAGATTGTTGAAAATATTAATCAGTTATAAGTAGAGGAATGTAAATCTCTAAAATGCCTTAGAATGTAAAGTCCTCAAGGCTTAGAACTAGCCCTTGTAATATATCTTACATTCTCTCCCCATTTTAGATGCTTGATTTGCTGGTTAACTTCCTGTTTGCACTCAGAACTGTGCTTCTCTGGCCCCTGTTCTTCTTTCTATCACAGGGAACTAATCTCTGGGCTCCTTTGCCCTGGGCTTCCAGGAAGGCTCTAGCGGAAGATTGGGGTTGGGAGGGAGGAGGGGAAAGCCAGCAGGCTTCCTTCCTTCACTCTGTGCTTCCAAGATCTAGTAACACCACCTTCTCCCATTTCTCCTTCAGCCCTGGGCACGATAACAACTGCCTGCTATTGCTAATATCCCTAACCTATCTCAGCTTTTTTATCACCTGAATGAAAAATTCATTCAATTAAAAAAAAGCCTAGTGTGGACTCCGACTAATACACTCAGCAAATAATGACACACCCAGTAAGTAGACATTGGAAAAATAAAGTGCACTCTTCCTGGATAGATGATGATGGAGTTACATGGATCAAATCCCTTGTGATTTTTTTACCCACATGGCTGTAGCTGAGAAGATGTGCCTGCCTCAGCCCTATTCAGCTTCATCCCACAGAGGTGCAAGCTGAGGCTCGGGGGTTGGAAATGACTTGCTGGTGGGGGTGGAGCCGGATTCAGAGAAAGAGCTGGAGCCAGCTCTCCTGACCCTCATCAGGAGCCCAAATGCACAGCCAGCCCACCCAGCCTGAGGCCATTCTGAGCCTGGGCCTTCCTGGGCAGGGCAGGCCTGGCCTCACCACTAACTGGGGGGTCTTCCTTGGTTTTGCAGTCAAAGAAGGCTACAGAGTACGATCAGATGTGAACATTACGCTGGAGTTTCGTACCTCCTCAGAGAATGGTGTCCTCCTGGGCATCAGCAGTGCCAAAGTGGATGCCATCGGATTAGAGATTGTAAATGGCAAGGTGAGTGCTGAATCTGGATGGGGTCCCCCCGCCTCACCCCAGTGTCAGAGACAGAGCAGTTAAGAAACAGTAGACATATCTAGAACCAAATTTCCAATTATTCACTTTAATGGAATGGAGAAAAGGTTGATTAATATTTAAAAATAGATAATCCTGGGCTTCCCTGGTGGCGCAGTGGTTGCGCGTCCGCCTGCCGATGCAGGGGAACCGGGTTCGTGCCCCGGTCCGGGAAGATCCCACATGCCGCGGAGCGGCTGGGCCCGTGAGCCATGGCCGCTGAGCCTGCGCGTCCGGAGCCTGTGCTCCGCAACGGGAGAGGCCGCAGCAGAGGGAGGCCCGCTTACCGCAAAAAAAAAAAAAAAATAGATAATCCTAAAAAAGCTTTTTAAAAATAATTTCTTTTACATTTTTGAAATTAAATGTAAAGCAAAACTGCAACAATACAAAAAACTTTTTCCCTGAAAACCATCTGAAAGTAAGTTACCAACCTAATGCCCCACTCTCCCTAATATTTGCCGCGGAGCGGCTGGGCCCGTGAGCCATGGCCGCTGAGCCTGCGCGTCCGGAGCCTGTGCAATAGATAATCCTAAAAAAGCTTTTTAAAAATAATTTCTTTTACATTTTTGAAATTAAATGTAAAGCAAAACTGCAACAATACAAAAAACTTTTTCCCTGAAAACCATCTGAAAGTAAGTTACCAACCTAATGCCCCACTCTCCCTAATATTTGTTAACTTTTTATTTGGAAATCATTATAGATGATAAGAAGTTGCAATGTAATGTACAGGGGGTCCTTGGGCACCCTGCACCTAGGTTTCTCCAGGGTTAGCATCCTGCATAACTAGTACATCGAATCCATGAAACTGACATTGGCTCAATCCACAGAGGTTATTCAGTTATGCTAGTTATACGTGTTTACGAGTGTGTGCAGCTCTTCACAATTTTATCACACGTGTAGCTTCATGTAACCACCACAATCAGGACAATGGTACCATTACCACAAGGCTCCCTCAAGCCACCCCCTTCATATCCACACCGACTCCCTCCCCCTGCATCCCTCACCCCTGGCAACCACTGATCTGCTTTCTGTCGCTCTGATTGTTATTTCACAACTGTTACATAAATTAAATCATGTAGTATGTTCTCTTGAGATTGGCTTTTTACACTCTATCTCATTTCCTGGCAGTTCATCCAGGTTTGTTGTGAATATCAATGACAATTCATTTCTTTTTATTGCAGAGTATTCCATAAGATGGATGCACGAGTCTAATTTTTTTAATACAAAAACATAATTGTTTTCTGTAACTTCCTTATCCCCAGAGGGCCAGATGAGAACTTGGGAAGGTCTGCTATACCACTCATCAGACATGGGGAGTCAAGGTGGTGGTCTCTCGGGTCCTCTCTCTCCCTAATGCACTTTTACTGCACTGTGGTCAACTCATGTTGTTGTGGGACTATGATGCTCGAGTCTTCCTGAGCTACTTACTGCCTCCTGGAAGGCAAGGAACAAGTCTCTTGATTCTCCCAAACTTATTAGCTTGTTTCTAGCATTTCCCTACTTACTCCCCACTGGGACTTTGGCCCCTAGGATATCCTAGAATGGGGGTGGGGAGGATATAATAAAGTCACAAGCCTTCACCTCTTCTCCCCCTTTATGTCATCTTCATGTTGAAACAAAAGTGCCTTTACATCCTATTGCTGCCGCTCTGCACTGTGGCTTATAGCCAACATCTTTTCTTAGCTGTACTTCAAAAGAATTTTGAAAATTTTTTTATCCATTTGTACATTTTTTAAAATTTTATTTTATTTATTTTTGGCTGCGTTGGGTCTTTGTTGCTGTGCGCGGGCTTTCTCTAGTTGTGGTGAATGAGGGCTACTCTTTGTTGTGGTGCATGGGCTTCTCATTGTGGTGGCTTCTCTTTTTATGGAGCATGGGCTCCAGGCGCGCAGGCTCAGTAGTTGCAGCTCACGGGCTTAGTTACTCCGCGGCACGTGGGATCTTCCCGGACCAGAGCTCGAATCCGCATCCCCTGCCTTGGCAGGCGGATTCTTAACCACTGTGCCACCAGGGAAGCCCCATTTGCACATTTTTATGTGATATCTGAAGAAAAATGTTATCAGAAGTGTAACAGTTGCAAAAATGTAATTTCTGATGTATATTTTACCTCTATTACTGGCTTATTATTTATTGTTCTTTTAAAAATATTTCTAGTGGTTGCCCAAGTCTTTATATCTCTTTGTCACAGTCTACCTTGAAATGAGTAGCTTCACATATAGCATAAGAACCTTACAACAGGATAGTCACAATTCTTCCCTGTCACCTTCTGCAGGTCTCCAATTTTTTGTGCTACCACTTGCTGTAGTAGAGCATCTATGGTTTGTCAGAAGGGAGTTAGTAAATGTTCCTTCACAGGTGCTATAGCAACTTGTAGGAACTGACACCCTCAGTAAACCCAGGGGCTCCTGTTGTGCTGAAAATGAGGCACTGATCTGAGGACGCAATGCTAAGGTCGTGGCTCAGGCTTGTTCCCATGGAGGTGGCCATTTTCCGTTCGGAAACCTCGGGAATAGGATAGCATCAGAATCCTTAAGAGGCTATTTGTCAGAACCATTGTTTGTTTTTCATAGTTAGCCCTCCTTTTTAGAAGAATGCTCTGATTTTTTCCACTCCAAGAACATTATGTGAATGGACTGTGTTCCTTAAATAGGGAAAAATTCACCAAGATATTTGCTTGTGTCTATTGTTTGTTTAGCTCTTGTTTCATGTTAACAATGGTGCTGGTAGGATAACAGCCACATACGAACCCAAAGCTCCCAATACTCTCTGTGATGGAAAATGGCACACACTTCAGGCAAACAAAAGCAAACATCGCGTGGTTCTGATTGTCGATGGGAATGCAGCTCGAGCTGAAAGTCTACACACCCAGTCTACCTCTGCTGACACCAACAATCCCATTTATGTTGGTGGCTATCCTGGTGCGTATGTCGTCTGCTCTGCTCATTCACTTTTGAGGGGCACTGCCGCTGGGGAAAGTCTTGGTTCATGTGGATATAGAATAGAGATGAAGCAAAATACATGGCTTGGGTGATAAATCCTTTACCATTTTAGAAAGTCTATTTCAAATTCCTAGGAATTCTTGGAAAAATTAAAATAATCTACACATATAAGGTGATCACTAGGTAAGACTCTGAGAACATCGGATGTGATGTACAGGAAGCTGGATGACTTCACTGAGAAAGATCTTCTCAGATGACCCCCAAGTTGGGAATCATTTTAGGGGTCAGTAATCATTTTAGAGGACAAACATGTGTCTTATCCTCTCACATCGATTTCTGGATTCAAATTATGCATTTAGATGTTCCAAGTTAATTGATACAAATGTTAATAAAATAATCCCTTTTATGACTTTTTAAGTCACTATACCTTAAAATTGTTTATTAATAGTTTTCTATGAATTCTGCTATCACTGAAGCCACTTATGTAGAAAAATATTCTTCTAATTTTGATCTGGAAACCACAAGAAGTTATTTTTGTTCCTATTGTGCTACCTATGTCATTTAACAAAATTTAACACTATCTTCTCTTCTTTCCTAAACAGCTGACGTAAAGCAAAACTGCCTGAGCAGCCAGACCTCCTTCCGGGGCTGTTTGAGAAAACTCACTCTAATTAAGGGCCCACAGGTGCAATCCTATGACTTCAGCACAGCTTTTGACCTACAAGGAGTTTTCCCTCATTCCTGTCCTGGGACTGAGTCCTGAACTTTGGGGAACTCCTCAGTTGGGAATCATCATTTATATTTTGAGGAGAATTTTTTGGTGAATTAAAACCTTTACAGTTCAGATTTCATTTCCAACTCAGGTTAAATGTTTCCAGAGAGAAATTTTTTGTGTATGTCAAACTAAAACCACATGTACAACAAATACCTCTAATTAAATGGTTTAAAATGTAAATTGAATTCACTGGCTCTTTTTTTTAAAGTTTTTTAAATGAAACTTTAAAATGTTGAATATTCTACTGATTATTTGACAGTATTTCATGTTTTGCATTTTGAACTTTTAAAAAATAAAATATCACTATAGACGATAATACATTAGAGCAGAGTATGAATACTTTCTTTATCAAGATTTTAAGCTCCAATTCCTACAAAGAACAAGTTCAATAATACTACTGGGTACGTTCCAGCATAGGGCACCAGCTGTTTGTCCCAAAAGCACTTTAAACAAACTCAAGCAAGTCACAGGGCAAAGGGAACACAGGAAGAAGGCAGAGCCTCCTCTAGATATAACCTTGTTTGGTAAGGACCTAACCTAACAGAGTATTTTGCAAGACAAAAGAAAAAAAAGTGGCATCATAACTAGTTAGCTCCTCTTTTACTGTTAATTTTATTTTCACTCCTTGGGATGAGACAGTTTTCCTTGATCAGCTACTTTTTCTGGGAGAATGTGTGTAAATTCCAGAAGAAGGAAAAATTTAAAGCCATAAATATATTTTAACGAACTAAGCAGTTTTAAACTAAGATCTCTGAAGGATCATTTAATTTCCTGCAGATATATTTTAGTTCTGCTCTGCAGCCGTGGCTGGAGTCAAAATGGCTACTATTCGATTTGCTTCAGAAAAATGATTGCACTTTGCAAATGCTTACTTGAAGAGAGGTCTCTACCACTCTTAGAAATGACCTGCTTTTATAATATGGAAGGTGATAGGTTCGATTTCTATTTCTGTGAGAGATTTTAATTTCATAAACAAGGAAGACAACTGTGGTCCTGGGCCCTGTCCTGTGCCTTGCTCCTGTTTCTGAACCCTTGTGGCGATCTGCACCTCCTGGCTGATGCAGTTCCTTCAAAATAAACAACTGCATGAAGATATGAGGAAAGGTAGCAGCCAACTGTGGGAGTGCTGTCTGTTCTATTAGCATCTGGCAATTTAAGGAATTCAGACAACTGCAGACTTAAGGCAGCTCAGTTGACAGCTGGATTAGGAAAAGGGCATTTGACATCTCAGCAGTGAAAATGCACACGGGGCCCCCTCACTGTGCCATGGGTGGCCTTTCTGTTCATGTTTCTATGGAAACCATCTACAGCGGACATTCTAGACCTTGGTTCATCACACTGGGTGAGGAAAAGATCCAAACCAGGACAGACAGCAGGTTCTAGAGTTGCCATGGGCTTTTGCCCCTCTCTCCCCCTCCCCACTTATTAATAAAGCTAAAACAGTTTGGGCCTTTCGTGGTTATAATTATTCCCAAGGCCTCTCTTAGAAGACCCCCTCAAAGGAGCACCCAGCTCTCTCCCCTTTGGCTTTTACAGAGCACGAGTAGGGCCACCTTGGTTTGGCTGTCTCCCCATGATGGTAAAGAACCTGGGTTCCACTCAGACACCTGGCTCTGACTCTCACTGCAGGGCCTTATGCTGGTTCATTAACCTCTCTCAGCAAGGCAGTATTCAGGTCTTTAGTGTAAGGTTGCCAGATAAACTACAGGACACCCAGTTAAATTTGAATTTCAGATAAACAATGAACACGTTTTTAACTATTCCATGATATCCTATATTTTTTATTTGCTAAATCTGGCAATCCCACTTTACAGGCTCCAAGGGCCTAAAAAGATTGATACCACTTCCCTCCCTAAGAAATAATTCAAAAAATTTTTAAAAATCTACACCTTAAAAGACATGTAACTTAATTTGCTGAAGATCATATTTTTCCCATGATGCTTTTATTGAAACATCAGATTATTTTCAAAACCTATCTTTGGTGGCCCAAGCATTTGCTTAGTTATCCATCACTGTTTTTTAAAATTGTGGTAAAATATAGATAGCATAAAACCATTTTTACTGGGACTTCCCTGGTGGTGCAGTAGTTAAGAATCCACCTGCCAAAGCAGGGGACACGGGTTTGAGCCCTGGTCTGGGAAGATCCCACGTGCTGCAGAGCAACTAAGCCCGTGCGCCACACTACTGAGCCTGCACTCTAGAGCCCATGAGCCACAACTACTGAGCCCATGTGCCACAACTAAGGAATCCAAATAGGAAAAGAAGAAGTAAAGCTGTCACTGTTTGCAGATGACATGATACTATACATAGAGAATCCTAAGGAGGCTACCAGAAAACTACTAGAGCTAATCAATGAATTTGGTAAAGTAGCAGGATACAAAATTAATGCACAGAAATCTCTGGCATTCTTATACACTAATGATGAAAAATCTGAGAGTGAAATTAAGAAAACACTCCCATTTACCACGGCAACAAAAAGAATAAAATATCTAGGAATAAACCTACCTAAGGAGACAAAAAACTTGTATGCAGAAAACTATAAGACACTGATGAAAGAAATTAAAGATGATACAAATAGGTGGAGAAATATACCATGTTCTTGGATTGGAAGAATCAACATTGTGAAAATGACTCTACTACCCAAAGCAATCTACAGATTCAATGCAATCCCTATCAAACTACCACTAGCATTTTTTACAGAACTAGAAAAAAAAATTTCACAATTTGTATGGAAACACAAAAGACCCCAAATAGCAAAAGCAATCT
>NC_041232.1:29543961-29545017 GCF_002837175.3 Physeter macrocephalus
AGGTAGCTAGTGGGAAGCTGCCGCATAGCACAGGGAGATCACCTCTGTGCTTTGTGACCATGAGAGGGGTGGGATAGGGAGGGTGGGAGGGAGGGAGACGCAAGAGGGAAGGGATATGGGAACATATGTATATGTATAACTGATTCACTTTGTTGTAAAGGAGAAACTAACACACTATTGTAAAACAGTTATACTCCAATAAAGGTGTTAAAAAATAAATAAATAAATAAATAAATAATTTTCAAAAAAAAAAAATCTACACCTTAAAAGACATGTAACTTAATTTGTTGAAGATCATATTTTTCCCATGATGCTTTTATTGAAACATCAGATTATTTTCAAAACCTATTTTTGGTGGCCCAAGCATTTGCTTAGTTTGTTAATCCATCACTGTTTTTTAAAATTGTGGTAAAATATAGATAGCATAAAACCATTTTTACTGGGACTTCCCTGGTGGTGCAGTAGTTAAGAATCCACCTGCCAAAGCAGGGGACACGGGTTTGAGCCCTGGTCTGGGAAGATCCCACGTGCTGCGGAGCAACTAAGCCCGTGCGCCACACTACTGAGCCTGCACTCTAGAGCCCATGAGCCACAACTACTGAGCCCATGTGCCACAACTACTAAGCCCACACGCCTAGAGCCGGTGCTCCACAACAACAGAAGGCACCGTAATGAGAAGCCCGTGCACCACAACCAAGAGTAGCCCCTGCTCGCTGCAACTAGAGAAAGCCCACGAGCAGCAACGAAGACCCAAGGCAGCCAAAAATAAATAAATAATTTATTAAAATTTTTTGGGAAGATCCCACGTGCCGCGGAGCAACTAAGCCGGTGCGCCACACTACTGAGCCTGCACTCTAGAGCCCATGAGCCACAACTACTGAGCCCATGTGCCACAACTACTAAGCCCACACGCCTAGAGCCGGTGCTCCACAACTAAGCCGGTGCGCCACACTACTGAGCCAGCACTCTAGAGCCCATGAGCCACAACTACTGAGCCCATGTGCCACAACTACTAAGCCCACACGCCTAGAGCCGGTGCTCCACAACAACAGAAGG
>NC_041232.1:29547214-29550122 GCF_002837175.3 Physeter macrocephalus
CAACTAAGCCGGTGCGCCACACTACTGAGCCTGCACTCTAGAGCCCATGAGCCACAACTACTGAGCCCATGTGCCACAACTACTAAGCCCACACGCCTAGAGCCGGTGCTCCACAACTAAGCCGGTGCGCCACACTACTGAGCCAGCACTCTAGAGCCCATGAGCCACAACTACTGAGCCCATGTGCCACAACTACTAAGCCCACACGCCTAGAGCCGGTGCTCCACAACAACAGAAGGCACCGTAATGAGAAGCCCGTGCACCACAACCAAGAGTAGCCCCTGCTCGCTGCAACTAGAGAAAGCCCACGAGCAGCAACGAAGACCCAAGGCAGCCAAAAATAAATAAATAATTTATTAAAGAAACATTTTTACCACTATCTTAACCATTTTTAAGTTATTTAAGATTATTTTAACCATTTTTAAGTGTATAGTTCTCTGGTTTTAGGTACCTTAACACTGTTGTGCAACCATCACCACCATCCAGCTCCAAGACTCATTTCATCTTGCAAAACAAACTGTGTACCCATTAAACACTATTTCCCAGCTCCCCTGTTTCCCCAGCTCCTAGCAACCACCATTTTACTTTCTGTCTGTAGGAGTTTGACTACTCTAGTCACCTCATGTAAGTGGAATCATTCAGCATTTGTCTGTCTGTGACTGGCTTATTTCATTTGGCATAATGTCCTACAGAATCATCCATGATGTAGTATGTGTTAGTTTCCTTCCTTTTTAAGGCTGAGTAATAGTCCATCATGTGTATATGCCACATTTTGTTTATCTATTCATCCATCAGTGTGCACTGGGGTTGCTTCCACCTTTTGGCTATTGTGAATAATGCTTTGAATATGGGTAAACAAATATTTCTTTGAGTTCCTACTTTTGATGTTTTCGGGTATATACCTGGAAGTGGAATTACTGGATCATACGGTAAGTCTAAGTCTATTTTTAAATTTTTGAGGAACCACCATACTTTTTTCCCATAGTATCCAGTGCTGTTTTTAAGCCTCAATCTTCTGCCTGTAAGGTGTGGTTATGATACCAACCATGGAAAGGCATATATTTGGAAATATTACTAAAATTGACTCAAAAAGAAGGAGAACATCTGGATAAGCCAATAACACTGACCTGAATCCTCAGTGAAATTTAATACTCAGTCACACCTGCTGGCAAAAAAAAATGCAAGGATCAGACGGTTTAAAGACAAGCTTTACAAAACACCAGCAACAAGAAAAAGAAAACTAACCAATGCAATTAGCACAGCTGGTATAACCTTTATGAGGCCTGATTTATATAATACCTTATTGATTTTCCTATATTATCTGTCTGTACAACCATCTCTAAAAGGATGCATCATAATTAGGGATGATGTACACGTGACTGGATATGGAACAACCATATTCAACACAGGCTTATGAATTAAGTGCCAATTTAGTATCCAAACCAGAAATTGAGATGAAAATAGATAAAATGCTCTGTTAGAATTGGTGGGCCAGAAGCCATGTGTATTCTCACCTTAGAACACTATAAATCAAGGGCTAAGTTGTGGTACCATGAGAAAGACAGGTCTGGGAAGGTTTAAAGAGGTAGCTGTAACTAGGCTTTGCAGAATGCACAACAGCAGCTTTTGTGGGCCACAGACAATTTACAAAGTGCTTTCTTATGCACAGTGTTGTTTGGGTCCAGAGAAGAGGTGTGGAACCATGACACATGCGTCTAAGCCGCCCAGCTTAAAGAAAGGGGACTGTTAGGAATAATGGGGGGCAGGTGGGAGAGCAGGTAGGTGGAGAGAGAGTGGATGGGGCCTAATCATGGAGAGCCAAAAGTTAAGGAGGTAGGAAGGAGACTGGATGCAATGCCTTATGAAGTGTCAGGGTTTTCCATTAGGAGAGTGGTGTGATGAAATGGTACATTTGAAATCATAAACTAGCTGGAGAGTGCAGCCTGAGCTAGCCAGTTCAGCAACACTAATTGAGTGGTGGCTGATACCAGGGCAGTGATAAAGGACAAGAGAGGTGTATAGGAATGTTAGAGGCTCCAGCAGTACGTTAGCTGTAGGCAGTAAAAGATTGGGAGCTTGGACGATGAGAACGGTGGTTCCACAGACAGGAGGTAAATTGAGAAAAATTATGAACTTAAGCTTTGAATGTCTTGAATTTGAGAGAATGGTGAGAACATGTGAACGGAGGTGTCTCAGCCGGCTGGCTGGATTAAGGACTGGCCCAGGACTCTTCTCACTACTGCAAACTTTGTCATTTATATATCAAACAGTATTTGTCTTTCTCTGTATGACTTATTTCACTATGCATAATACCCTCCAATTCCACCCATGTTGTTGCAAAAGAGCAAAATTTCATTCTTTTTAAATTTTTAATGGCTGAATAGTATTCCACTGTATGTATATGTACCACATCTTCTTTATCCATTTGTCCATTTGATGGACACTTGTGTTGCTTCCATATCTTGGATACTGTAAATAATGCTACTACATTGCTATGTTGCAATGCTACAGTGGAGTGCATCTATCTTTTCAAATTAGTATTTTTGTTTTTTAATGGTTCTTATTTATGCTCATTTTCCCCCTCAGATTGTATGTGCTCCTCAACAATCTGCTAATTGGTTCATAGTTCCTGGAAGGTCTATATTGTGTTGGATATTTCTTGGGCATTTCTCCCAGAGCTGAAATAATTAGGACCTATGGGAGATTATTTGTAGATAATTGTTGAGTTGAATATTAGTTTATCATTTTTTTCCAAAAATACCTCAGCAGTGTAGTTCCTTCCTATAAATTTCAAAAGTTCTTTGCGGGGCTTCCCTGGTGGCGCGGCGGTTGCGCGTCCGCCTGCCGATGCGGGGGAGCCGGGTTCGCGCCCCGGTCTGGGGGGGTCCCGCGTGCCGCGGAGCGGCTG
>NC_041232.1:29550157-29607071 GCF_002837175.3 Physeter macrocephalus
GCGTCCGGAGCCTGTCCTCCGCAACGGGAGAGGCCACAGCAGAGGGAGGCCCGCATACCACAAAAAAAAAAAAAAAAAAAAAGTTCTTTGCAAATGTAATTCTTCTGAGCCATCTAATAAGCATAAAGCAAATGGCAGAATAAGCCTCTTTTGCAAGATATTCCCAAAAGAAGTTCTATAGGCTGAACAGTTTTCATAATATCAATATGTAGTGAAATTCTCAGCTTAATATTCTGAAGTGTCAAAACTATCAGGATTTTTTCAAACTGTGACAAAGACATAGCTCATGTTCCTTTCAAACTCTCTCAGGGTCCAGCAATGGGACCCATCACAGTTGTCTGAAGCAAGGACTTGGGGGAAAATATAATGGAAATCATTTTTTTCTCTCTGAGTAACACAATTTAGAAATGATATTTTCTTCTCAGAGTATATGTAGTGGGTAATATTTAATTATAAAGTATTAAAACACAAACTCCCATCTTGAATACTGAAAAGCTGTGGTGGTCTCTGTTTATATAATTAGAGGAATTTCATTGACATGAAAGAGTAAAGTTTATGGCAGTTTGTTTTAGTCAGAACCATTATAAGCATCAAGCATTTCATCAACAATTTAATTTTCAGCATGTGTTCAAAGTCCAAATGTGACTGTCTGTTATGAATAAAAACACAGTAAAAGCTTTAATAAAAACTGAAAAGCACTGAGTTGTGTCCCTATTAGGTGCTCAGAAGAGAACAATTAGGGAAAGAACATCAGTCAAGGGAGCAGGTGGGAGCTTGTGAGGTACAGACACACCAGAGGTTGTATGTGGTGTGTAACCAAAATGGTGTGTAACCATTTGCAACCAGACTAGAAAGGTAAGCAGGATTTAGGTGTGGTTAGGAAATTAATGAGTCTGATTAATACTGTGTGATTTAAATGTAATTCTGGGACTTGCCTGGCGGTGCAGTGGTTAAGAAACCTCCAGCCAATGCAGGGGACACGGGTTCGAGCCCTGGTCCAGGAAGATCCCACATGCCACAGAGCAACTAAGCCTGTGCACCACAACTACTGAGCCTGCACTCTAGAGCCTGCAAGCCACAACTACTGAGCCCACGAGCCACAACTACTGAAGCCCACACATCTAGAGCCTGTGCTCCACAACATGAGAAGCCACCACAATGAGAAGCCCATGTACCACAACGAAGACTAGCCCCCACTCACCGCAACTAGAGAAAGCCCGTGCGCAGCAATGAAGACCCAATGCAGCCCAAAATAAATAAATAAATTTATAAAAAATAAAAATAAAAAAAATAAATGTAACTCTGTACCTTTGAAGTTTGATTAAATTGATCATGGAGTTTAAGAAAAAAATACGAGTGAGAAAGGCAAAATGTGGAAAATCATCTGGCAGGCTAAACTCACTAAGTCTGGCTGGAAAAAATTGTTCAAACTCAGAAGACTGTGAAAATCTTTCAGTCTTCTAGGTGAGATCAGAAGTGAACTGAAGAAAGCACTTCTTAATAGGCTAATCTAAAAGAGAACACCTTTTCCTCCCCTCATTGTTATACTGGAATTGAGTAAAGTTGGGGAGAAAAAGGAGAGGAATCCTAAACTGATAAAGTGACTAGGCAAATCAGTGAATTATTGCTGACTCTTACAGCAATTCCCGAAGTCAACTGAAAGGTATGCGTGTGTGTGTGTGTGTGTGTGTGTGTGTGTGAAATCAGTGAATTATTGCTGACTCTTACAGCAATTCCCGAAGTCAACTGAAAGGTATGCGTGTGTGTGTGTGTGTGTGTGTGTGTGTGTGTGTGTTTTAGTTGATATATAACCAACAGAAAGTGGGATAAAATTTATGGTCTGAACATAACCTAGTCGATTTCTTACTAAAACACAAAACATCAATTCTTCAGTGACATATAATAGGACCCAGGGTCTACAATACATCACATTCACATTTGTTATGTCCAGGATACAACTCAAAATCTTTCAACATATTGATACAAACAACCAGGAAAATAGGGCCAATTCTCAAGGGGAAAAAAATGCCAACCTCAAAATGGAACTATCAGACAAAAACCTTAAAGCAGTGATTATATCTATGCTACATAAGGTCAGGGTAAACACATTTGAAATGAATGAAATGATACAAATTCTCAACAGAGAAATGGAAAATAGAAAAAGGAACCAATTGAAAATTACTGAACTGAAAAATACCATATCTGAAGTGAAAAAATCACTGGATGGACTCAATATCAGAATGTAGATGATAAAGGAAAGGGTCAGCAAACTTGAAAATAGAACAATGAAAATTATCCAACGTAACAAACAGAGAGATAAAAGATTGAAAAAAACCCCAGAGTGTCAGGTAGATAACTTCTACAGATCTAACATAGCATAATTGGAGTCCCATAGGCAGAAGAGAGAGTGGTTGGAACAAAAAAAATTTTTTCATCAAGAATGGCAAAAAGTCCCCCAAATTTAGTGAAATACATAAATTTACAGATTCAAGACACTCAGCAAACTCCATACAGAAAAATTTCAAAGAAAACAATGCCTGAACACAATAATCAAACTTCTAAAATCCAAAAATAATTAAAGAATTATTGAAATCAGCTAGAGGAAAAAACGACACATTACATACCGAGGAACAATGATTCAAATATCTATGAATTTCTCAGGAGACATCTCAAAGGCCAGAAGATAGCAGAACTACATCTTTAATGTACAAAAAGAAAAGAGTTTATCAACCCAGAATTCTACATCCAGTGAAAATATAAAAGTATCTTTCAGAGATAAAAGTGAAATAAGCACATTCTCAGATGAAAGAAAACAAAGATAATTCATCAGGAGTGGTCCTGCTCTTGTATCCAGAATATATAAAGAACTCTTATAACTCAACAATAATACAAACAACCCAATTAAAAATGAGCAAAAGATATGAATGGATATGTCACAAAAGAAGAAATATGAATGACCAAATGCAGAAGAAAAGATACTCATCATCATTAGTCATTAGGAAAATGTAAATTAAAACCACAAAAAGATTCAACTATATACCATCTAGAATGGCGAAGTGTTCACAAGGATGTTGAGCAACTGTAACTCTTGTACACTGCTGGTGGGAATGTATAATGGTTCAACCACCTTGGAAAACAGTTTGGTAATTTCTTTAAAAAGTTAAATATACACCCACCATATGTCCATTCTATTCTATTCTTGGTTTTTTTGTTTGTTTGTTTGTTTGTTTTGTGGTACACGGGCCTCACACTGTTGTGGCCTCTCCCGTTGCGGAGCACAGGCTCCGGACGCGCAGGCTCAGCGGCCACGGCTCACAGGCCCAGCCGCTCCGCGGCATGTGGGATCCTCCCAGACCGGGTCACGAACCCGTATCCCCTGCATCGGCAGGCGGACTCTTAAACACTGCGCCACTAGGGAAGCCCTATTCTTGGTTTTTATCAAAGAGAAACAAAAACATATATCTACACAAAGACTTGTAGATACACATCCTTAAGAGATTTATTTGTAGTAGCCAAAAACTAGAAACATCCCAGATGTCCATCAATACAAGAATTGATAAAGTGTGGTATAGTCATATACTGGAATATTACATAGAAATAACAAGGAATAAACGATTGATACATCAACAACATGGATGAATCTTAGAATATCAGTATTATGCTGAATGAAAAAAGCCTTACACAAAAATACATATTGTATGATATCATTTATATAAAAATCTAGAAAATGACTGAGGTCAAGGAGAGAGGAATAGATTTACAAATTGGCATGAGGAGACTTTTTGGGGTGATGGAACTGCTGACTATTTTGTTAGTGGCGATGGTTTCATGGGTCTATACATATATCAAAACCAGTCATTTTACATATCTGCTGTTTAACTGTACTTACTATACCTCAATAAAGTTGTAAAAAAAAAATTTAAAAATGTTGACAATACAAATCCTCTCTCTTTAGTCCTATGGCTATTAATAGGCTCAATTTAAATTCCACATGGGCATTTGAATTTGATACATCAAAGCATGCTTATAATACTGAACATTCTTGCAGGGAAGACACCGTCCCTGTAATCACATTACATGACTGACCTGGGGGGTTTGCAGTTCTCCATTAAGTGAAATATTCAAGTAATTGAAATCTCTGCTTATGTCAGCATTAACTACAAATTTCCACGTGTTTCAGATTTCTCCAATTAACTTACTGTCTATGAAATGATGAGAAATGAATTTTTAATTGATTGAGGATCTGGCTAGGCCTCAGGGTAGTCATTTTAAACCTGTACAAATAGGAGGTAAGAAAAGATAGAAGGCTTATATGATCTGACCCAAAACACTCTGAAAGGAAATTTTTAAAAATAAATACAATTCTTCTCAGACCTGTCTAACACACCCATGCAGAAAACAGGAGAATATGCCAGGGAATGAATATTGAGGGCTTGGGAAGGGGTGGGCTCAGAAGCGGGGGAGGTGAATATAAGGCTAGCTAAGAGAATATTTATTGCTATGCGGGCACTCTCCCCACAAAAAATAAAACATGGTTCTTGATTTTTGTTATATATTTTTTTCTCTTACCAGTCTGATCTTAAATCATTGAGAACTCATTTCAGTCATTTCAGGTCATCGATCACTATCACTCTTAATATTATGTTTTTAATCATGTACAAAATAGTCTTTAAATACTAAAATTCCATTTTTGCTTGACTTCACACTCTGCAGACATTCAGTGTGTGTTTTTCTCACATAAATGTTAATAAATTTCACTTCCAATCCCCTAAATGTGGATGCTCCCCAAACTTCCAATATTGACTTTGTCTTTCTGTTTATCCTGTCTTTAACTTCGACCTCATCTACATATAAGGTTTCAAACATATCCGAGGTGCAAAGTATTCCAAAAGATTCAAAAAATCAATATTCACAGTCCTGACTTGTCCTTCAAAATCCAGTTCCTGCTGCTATGAGGCATTTCCACTTGGATGTGTCACCCAGCACCTCAGACTCACCTTGTCCAAACATGCCTATTTCCTCCCCACCTCTAGCCCACCCAATTAATTTCATCTCTGGATTTCCCTATTTTTATTGGTGCTACTATCATTCTTTCAATAGGTTATAAATTATCCCATTGTTAGAAATGTCGGGATAATGCTAATACTCATATCCAACGAGTCAACCAGTGTTACTGCTTTTCCCTTCAAAATGTGTTTTGCATTCCCAACTTTATTTCCATTTGCTAATTTTTGTCTTTTTCCACTCATTCAATAAATACATATACAGCAATAACTATATGAGAGGCACTATTCTTGGTCCTCGGGTACGAACGAAACAGACCAAGTCACGCCCTCCTGACTTCATCTATCCTACCACCTTGGTGTCAGTCTCTTCCAGCTTGAGGGGGCTGTCTACTCAGTGCAGCCTGCTTGCACTGCTAAAGTGCTCCTTTGCTATATCACTATGCCCCCTCTTGCCTCTCAAGGGCTGTGTAAGATAAATTCCACCCTCTTAGAGTTCCAACCCCTACAGTCTATAGAGGACCATCCCAAACTCCTTTCCTCCCTGGCCCTCTGTCCCAGGCAAAATGGGATCTTTGCTTTTGGCTCATTCCCACTTCATTACTCTTGCCTGTTATACTTTTCCACCTAAAATTTATTCTTCTCATCTCTCTACATGTGACATTCTTAAATTCCCCCTCTTATGTGAATTCTTCCCAGCCCACTTCTACCTTTCTTGCTCACTTCCAAATTATTTTATCACATATACCTGGCAATTAATCATTGTTTACCTTAGGGCATCTATTGCATTGCAAAGGACTCCTTATAAACTGCATTGTAATTTATCTTTAAATGTTTGTCTTTTCACCAGTCTTAAGTAGTTAAGTTAAACAATAGCTGATACAATATATCTGACTGCAAGAAATTGCATACCAGCCTGTCCTCCCTAACTCATAAAAGTTTGACCAAACCCAAGATCAGGAAGACAGAGTTGAGCCCTGCCTCCTGTTCTCCTTGCTGGTGGACCCAGTAATAAAGCTCTTATTTTCTCAAGGCTGGTGCAATAGTATTGGCTTCCATGCACATTGGGCAGTAAGCCCTTGCTCAGTAACAAAGGATGTTTACATTTTGTTAGAAAGAAGTGAGGGGACTTCAATCAAAGGGGAAAATATCATTTGAGAGTCTATACAATAATAGCTTAGTTGACATTTGAAGAAAATGTAAAATATTCAATTCTCCCACTCTTTAAGATATAAAAGCTAATAATAAAAACATTCTTAATTTCCTTATTAAGGCTTGTTTAGAAAGAGAGAAAAGATGGAGAAAGGAAGAAAATAAGATTTGTTGATTTCCAGGAATGGGGAAAAGATGACAGACACCAAGGGATAGGAAAGGCCATCTCTTCAAGCCCACCCCAATGATCATTCCTATTGTATGGCTACCACTTTCTTCAACTATTCAAATTACAGATATTTAGTAACACTATCCGCATAAGTTTTTTTGTACTTGTCCACAAGTTCTCATTTTGTTAGGAAAATATTGTCACCTGTTTTACCTAGGCCTCAGTCTAATCCCTATTGCTTCCAGTCTCTCCCCGCTGCTGAATGCTTAGCCAAAAAGTGATCCTTCTTTTCCCTTTTCCCTTACCCCATTCACCCTGTGCCACACTAGTGCAAGCAAACTCCCCTCCTAACTTGCTTAGGTGATGTCCATCCCATACCCTTATCCACATTTCCTCTAGGACAGCAGCACTTTCCACCTGGCCACCTTCATCCTCCCAGCCTTGGGTTAAGACATTTACAGAAGTTAAATAATTTGCACTTACTTATACAACTGGTAGGTAGCAGAGTGAAACCTGAATACAGGTGCTTATACCTGTATACCTCTCCCTATTCCCTCACTCTTAATTACCACACTAAGTATGATTATAGTGATTAAGGGAGATCATAAAGTAATGAAATGGATTTTTCTGTATGGCTTGTGACAAATCTATAGGTACTGCATATATCATGTAAATGAGACCATCTATGCAACATTTATGCCTGATTAGAAAGACTTCTCATGGGTTGTCTAGGTGAGCACTGGTCTGCATTCTGCTGAAATACTTCAAGTTTAATGTGCTTTTAGATACTATAGTCAAGAACAGCGCATTTTATACCTAAAGATTCCAATCCACAAATGAATTGTTTTCTTGCCATTGAGCAGCAACTAGAAAATGTGCTTTGCATTACATTTACTGTAAGATGCAAATAAAATAAAATAAAACATCCTGCACAGATGATAAAAGGATTACTTGCAACTGTAAGTACCTTTAAGAAACCTTTCAGAAGACACCAAGTGTCTTTAAGAAGAAACCAGGGGCTTCCCTGGTGGCGCAGTGGTTGAGAGTCCACCTGCCGATGCAGGATGCAGGGCATGCATGGGTTCATGCCCCGGTCCGGGAAGATCCCACATGCCGCGGAGCAGCTAGGCCCGTGAGCCATGGCCACTGAGCCTGCGCGTCCGGAGCCTGTGCTCCTCAACGGAAGAGGCCACAACAGTGAGAGGCCCGCGTACCGCGGGGAAAAAAAAAAAAAAAAAAAAAAAGAAGAAACCAAAGTTTAAAAGGTAGGATTGCAAAAAAGTGTGTTTTCATTCTTCCATATGGGTAATGTGAGCTGTAAACAACGCTTAAGGTTGGAGAAGTGGGGCCTGGATCAATTACTGAAAAGGAAGAGTAACAGAAATATTTCTCCAAGTTTCTAGAGTTTTAGGGCTCTAGAAAGAGTGCTAGAATTTTCAAAGTGGTCTTACGTATATGACCTCATGTTACCATAATGATCCCCGGCAGCAGGCAGAGTAAGTGTAAGGTTCTCCACCTTACAGAGGAGGAAGCTGAGGCTCAGTGTCAAAATCCTTTATGAAACTTTTCACACCTAATAAATAACAAGGAGGCACAAGTAATCCGAATGTTGTTTTAAAAACCGTTGGAAACAGCTACCTACTTACTGAATGACAGCACTGACCTGACAAACGAAGTTTTCCCTGGATGACTTAGACCAAAAGTAATCTATAGGGGAGGATTTTTAGGCCAAATTATTAATCAAGGTCATGCTGATGGAGTTTTGTTTATTACAGAAATGGATCTCAGGGATCAAATGTAGATAATGAACAACAGAAAAAAAGAAAGGAGCCACAAGATCTTACACTTCCAAGGTGTTAAAGACAACATTCCTTCCCTCGATAAATATATATTGACCAGCCACCATGTTAGATGTTAGGAATCCCATGGTAAGCAAAACAGGTATTTGCTCCCATCCTCACAGAGTTTACAATCCAGTGTGTAGGGTGTAGGATGAATGAGATATATATCAAGTTTTTAAAAGAAATCTCAAAACTATATGATTACAAACCATGCTGACACCCCGATCTCTGACTTCCACCTCCAGAACTAGGAGAAGTAAACTGATGTTTATAAGCCAGCCGGGCTATGGCATTTTTGTCCTAGCAGCCTGAAGGGACTTAGGAGGACTGATCTAACCTGGTCCTCTGGGGGGCCAGAGGAAGCTTCTCCGAGGACGTGATGGAGATGCTGAGGTCTGAAGGCTGAGCACGAAGCACGGGTCTGCTGCTGGGGGGCAGGAGGTTGGAGCGGCACTGGAAGGCTGTTAGGCAGGAGGAACAGATGGCACAGAGGTACTGAGATGCGGGAGGGGAGGAGCACATCCTAAGAAACCTGAGCTTCTTAGAGGGCTGTCTCCACCCCCGCCTCCCTTTCTCCCTCTTTCCTCAATGGAGCGTCCACCCCAAGGTCCCCTGACACGGTCTGCACTGAGGTCACCAGCAAAGGCCAAGGTAACTCTAAGGGTCACCTCTCCGGGACCACTTCTCTGCTCAGCAGCCATCATTGTCCCCCAGGGGCAGCGCCGGTGACGCCCCACCGTGTGCCCCAGGCACCGGCCAGACCACGCCGAACCTGAGCTGCCACCGCCAGCACCGGGCTCTTACCGGGCGCGGCCCCCGCTCACCCACGGAGTAGCCCCGCCTCGGCCCGGGTTCGGCTCCCTGACCCCGGGTCTCACCTGGAAGCCTCGCCGCCCCGAGCCCCGGCGGCCTCTCGGGTCCGCAGCGCCGGCCCAGCCCGGGTCCAGCGCGCGCACGCCTCCCGGTCACTGTCACGGGGCCGTGGGTGTCATTTACTCGCGGAAAGGACAGTGCAAATAAGCGGGAGGAGGAAACACGGGGGGACCGGCCGCAGGCCGGTGCGGGGACCGGGCCGAAGTGCCCGGGGCCTGGGTCCCCCTCCGCGGCCGGGCCGCCCCCTCGGACGGGCCGCTTCCGGCCTCGGGTCTCGGGAGTCCCAGGAGCCGCTGTTCTCCGTCGGAGGCCCGGCCCTCGCCCGCCTTGGACTCCTAATGGAATATTCGGCCCCGCCGGGTTGGGCAGTTTCATGGTTCTCTGGGGCCCTCTCCTCTCCTTAGACCGGGAAACTCGGGGCAAAGTTCTTCAGAGCTTCACCTTCCAGGTCAGCGGCGTGAGGCGCGCGCGACGCCCTGAAGTGCGGGAAGCGTAGTCTATCAGGCCACTTAGGCCCGCGAGCGTTAGACGTGACGGAAAAGGACGTGCGCCCCGCGCAGAGCGCCGCTCAGGAGGTGAGCGCCGCGCGCAGCTGCCACGTCAGGGGGTGTGGCCTGAGCTCCACGGAGGGCTTGACTGGGGCGAGGCCGACCTGGTAGTGGGCGTGGCGATGGGGTGGGATGGGCGGGGTTGGCCTTCAGAGGGGCGGGGTCGGGGAAGCAGGGGACAGTGCACGGAGGGGCGGGGCCAGCCTGGCGGTGGGTGTGGTGGTTGGCAGGATGGGCGGAGTCGACCTGCAGCAGGTGGGGCGGAGTAGGGAAGTTGCTAGGGGGCCCAGAGGTGACTGCCTGGTCTTCTGTGACTTTGGTTAGGACGGTTGCTGGCCGTTGACGGTTTGGTGGTGTGGTCTCAGCCCCGGGGGCGGGGTCAGTCATACCCACGCTGTCCAGCTCTGTAGAAAGCAGAAACCCGCGGCCACCCCAGGCTGCAAAGAGCATCTGCTCCGAGAAGCAAGGACCCTACGAGGCCTGAGAGGTGGGGAGAGAAGCTGGGAAAGGTGCGTTGTCACCTAGCGATGCTCAGTGATTAAGTGATTGCTCAAGAGCCAGAGGGTATTTGCAGCGAGGCTGGACATCGTGATTTCATGATCTCTCTTTTCGTAAATTAGAAAGCGGAGTAAAATTACTCTATTTATCCAGAGTGGACTTGGGGCTCTAAGCCACTCAGGAGGGGAGGCGAGCGTGTGCCGTTGGTGAAGCAGCCCTGGAACGGGCCAAGCTCACCTGGGACAGTTGCTGGAGGCCTGTGATGGTCACCTTCTAACAGGAGCTTCTCTGAGACTCAGGAATGCGGGGACAGGTTGCGGGCAGCAAAAGGAGGCCGTTTGTGATCTTCAGTTGAGGGCAAGTTGAAAATAGTGGGGGCCCGGGGCTGCCGCGGCTCCTGGGGAGGCTCTCCCGATTAATGTGAATTTGGGGGCAGGCAGGGTCTCTTCTGAACTCGAGGTGTCATCTACCTTTTTTATCCTCTTGCTTCAGACAGCAAGACCAGGCCCAAAAGATGGAAACTACAGGGAGGCCAGTTTAGACTTGATTGAAGGTAAGGATGCAGCCTTATATTTTTCACTAAATCTATGTTCATTTTCCAGTTTTTCTTCCAGTTTCCCTGCAGTATTAACTTTGGTTGATACTCTCATTTTATCCTGAGTCACAAAGCAGGTTGGCTGTTTTCTCAAAAGCTCCTGGAGGGGAAATGAGTCCTAGAGGAAGAAAGGATGCTAGTGGGTGGCAATTACCCAGATTTCAAAATGAAAGGAGCAGAGGATGAGGGAAGTTGTATTCAATTCCAGTTTTCTTAGGCGCTTTTATTGCTTCTCAATCTCTTGAATGGGTCTGGAGAAATACCACTGGAGGGCCTGGTGCAACTTAACTTTGTGTCAAAGCTCCGGAATACAAAAGTGGCTGCTTTGATCTGGAGGACAGGGCATGGGAAGACTTTAAGGAAGTAGCTGTAACTAGGCTTTGCAGGATCTGTAATGGTAGCACTTGTAGAATGACAGCCCAGTTTGCAAAGTGTTTTCACTGTGGTAACGGAAAGGTTCGGGGTGGGGTGGGTGTTGTGTGGACATAGCTGATCTAAGCTGCCTACTGAAACAGAGGGTTCCGGGTTCAGAGTTAACGGGAAAGCCTACAAAGTGGGCGGTGCCTGATCATGGAAAACCCAACACAACTACCTCATGCCCATTTCCAGCCAATCCCACTACAAGAGGCAACCAATTTCTGATGTCTATCACCACATAAGGGAGGTGTATGATTAACCTCATACTACTCTGCCAGTTTTGCAAAGTGGTTCTCCCATCTTACACGCCCACCAGCAATGAGAACGCCAGTTGCTCCATATCTTTGTCAACACTTGGTATTGTAATTTTTTTAATTTTGGCTATTATTAATCAGGGTATTCTTGTGTTTATGTAGTGCTATTACATTGTAATTAGCATTTCCCTGAGGGCTGATGATGTTGAGTACCTTGTCCTGTGTATCAACCATTACTATACTTTGGTGGAATATTAGTTCAGGTTTTTTTTGGCCGTTTAAAAACATGAGTTGTCTTTCTTTTTCGCTATTGACTTGTTAGAGTGCTTTACATATCCTGGGTGTTAACAAGTGCGTGTGACACACACACACACACACACACACACACACACAAATTTTCTCCCAATCTGTGACTTGACTTTTCAGTTTCTTAAAATTTTATGGATCCAATTTATCAATTATTTCCTTATATGGCTTTTTGCTGTCCCATTGCAGTGTGACATAGTGAGGGCCACGTGGTAGAAAAGCCTGTTCCCAATCTGTCATCTAAAGACATGGAGCTAAGGGCTGCACTGCTGTGCAGTAATAAAAATGTCACACAAATGCAGAGCGACGGCTGAGAATGAAGTGTTAGAGCATAAAAGTTCATAAACAAGATGACACTTTGTAGGAGTCCGCATGTGATTGTTAGCTGATAAAACTCAGATGAACCTTGGGCAACTGCCCTCCACCTGCTCCCAACTTCTGTCTGGCCTGTCAGGAAAGGTGTCATTTACTGCTGGGATGATAAGAGAAGCAGGTCTGTGGAAGCCCCCAGCATCCCTGGGAACTCCTGAGTCTTTTCCATTTGCTCATATGCTTTGCTGTCAAACCCCATTTTGCAGAGATCTTTGGAACTGAGCTAATGTACTTCATCACTTGTTACAGCCAACAGGATTCCAAATTGATGTAGTGGCAGAGGTTGCAACTGGGCTCAAGCAGGATGAAAACCTTCCAGGATGGCCAGCAGAGGAGAGCACGCACTCCATAGTCAAGAGCCAGGAGGAGAGGGACTTCCCTGGTGGCGCAGTGGGTAAGACTCAGCACTCCCAATGCAGGAGGCCCGGGTTCAATCCCTGGTCAGGGAACTAGATCCCACATGCATGCCACAACTAAGGAGTCCACCTGCTGCAACTAAGACCCGGTGCAACCAAATAAATAAATATATTTTTTAAAAAGAGCCATGGGGGGAGAGAACCCAGACATGCCCTCGAAGCCACTAACTGGGGGCCTGGGAATGACGGTTTCATCAGCCATGGAACAGGAAATGTGGTTTTAATGTGCATTTCCCTAGTGGTGCACGATGCTGAGCATTTTTACACGCGCTTATTGGCCATTTGTGTATCTTTTCTCGTGAAGCGTCTGTTCAAATCTTCTGCCAGTAAAAAGAAATTAGGTTGCCTGTCTTTTTATTAATGAACCCTTTATATATCCTGAATATCAGCCCTTTGTCAAATATATGCTTTACAATTATATTTTTTCCCCAACCCGTCATTTGCTTATTTGATTTCCTAATGGTCTCTTTGAGTTTTAAATTTTATTGAAGTCTGATTTATCAATTTTTTCTTTAATAAGGGCTGTTTTCTGTTCTGAAGAAATCTTTCTCTACTACCAGGTCACAAAGCTATTCTCCTTTGCTTTCTTCAAAAAGCCTCATGGCATTAGGTTTTAAAATCAAAAATGATCGATTTTGGATGAATTTTTGTATATCATGTGAGGGGGTCCACGATATCCAGTTATTCTAGGACCACCTGTTGACAATGTTCTTTCCCCATTGGGTTGCTTTGGCACCTGTGTTGAAAATCAAGGGACCATATATATGGGCAACTATTACTGTGCTTTCTATCATGTTTCACTGATGTACACATTGATCTTTATCCTGCATGATATTGTCTTAAAAAATCACTCATTCTAAGTCCTCCAACTCTTTTTTTTTTTTCTAAGATTACTTTGGATGGTCTAGATCCTTTGCATTTCCATATAAATCTGTCAATTTCTACCTGAAAAGCCAACTGGTGTTGTTACCAAGTCCAAGCTATCTCTGCTCGCCGCACGACAGGCCAATGAATCAGAGACAAGGTGTTGAGGCAAGGAATATGACTTTATTCAGAAAGTCAGCAGGCCAAGAAGATGGCAGACTAGTGTCTCTGAAAACCATCTTGTCAGGGTTTGGATGCCAGTTTCTTTCATAGCACAGAGAGGGGGAGGAGATGAGGAAGTAAAGTAAAAAGGCCATAAGTTTTGCAGATGTCCCCTGGAATGGCCAGCCTCGAGGAAGGGATGTGTTAATTTCTTCTTTCTTGTAGCCATCCACAGGTGGACAGGGTCCAGATGTTTCCCTGAACAAAGGCACTTACATTCAGGCAGAGGGGCAGGGTTCCCCGAGGCAGGCCATTATGTATAGACAGTATCCTTGTAGTGAACAAAAGCAGCAGAAAGCAAAGGTTAAAGTAAAAGAAACAGGTCCAACATGTAGTCAGATTTGGTTCTTCCCTGTAACAGTGTTATGAACTGGGACCGCACTGAATCTACACATATATTTGTGGAGAACTGACATCTTGCCAATTCTCTTCCACCCACCTCTTCGCATCTAGAAACATACTGTATCTATAAATTTACTCAGCTACTTTCATTTCTACCACAAATATTTTGTTTTTAGTATAGTAGTAGTTTTCAGTATACATGTTTTGCATATATTTTGTTAAATGCACTCACAAGTATTTTTTTGTTTTTTGATGCTATTCTAAGTGGAAGTTTTAAAAATTTATTTTCCAATGGCTTGCTGCTAGCATAAAAAATACTACTGATTTTTATATAATAATCTTGTATTCCATGACCTTGCTAAATTATCTTATTAGTTCTAATAGGTGAAGATACCTTAGGCTTTTGTACATAAATAATCATATTATCTGCAAATGGAGACTATTTCTTCTTTTCTAATCTTTATGCCTTTTATTATTTCTTTTCCTTGCTTTGGTATACAGTAAAATGTTGAGTATAAAAAAATCCTGAATGAGTACTGAATTTGCCAAATGTCTTTTCTGTATTGAAAGATTCTTTTTTTTTTTTTAAAGCGCAGATTAAAAAGCACCAACTCAAACAAGTTTAGTAAATAGTTTTTGCACAAACATCCACCATTACCCTAGTGCCTCGTGATTTTTGCACAAGACCACCATCTGGCTAGTAGGTGACAGAGACTGGGCTCAGACACAAACCTTTTGAATTTAAAGCTCCTTTTCTTTCACTAGCACCATGGTAACCTCAGACTAGTTGAATATAAGAATTCTCATGATAATGTTTTTAGTTTTTTCCTCTTTATTTTTATGGATAAAATGCAACATACATATTATACTTAACAATGAAACTGATGGGATGAAAGAACATTAACTTTTGAGATGGGAGACAACATAAAATTTGGCAACCTAGTGACAATATGATTTTTCAATCAAAGCACATAGTTTTAGAAAAGTTGGAAAATGCCTGAAAGAAAAGATGTTATTTTTAAATTAAGGTGTGTGTGTGTGTACAACTGTTGAAAATGTTTGAAAGAAACATTTTAATCCATGTCATATTATTTTTTATTAAGTGGCATATTTATGAAAAAAAAAAACAGTTGAAAGTGCCTGTCAGAAAACAAACTATTCAATCCCGTAATATATATTCCTTTCAGACATGTGATACATTTACGAAAAACAGTTGAAATATGCTTAATAGAAAAAGAAGTTTAATCTCACGCTACTTTCAGTCAAGTGCAATGTGGGGAAAGCGGTTGAAAATGAATGAAAGAAGATGAAGTGAATGCCTACATTTGAAAACCTGTGACTCAGCACAGTTAAACACACAAGACAATGACTAAGGGACACAGATTCTCTCAGCGTCTACACCACACATCATAGTTACAGAGTATTTGGTTTTAAAGCTTTTGCTAACAATATTTTACATCATTAAATGTATATTATTAAATGTACACTGAAAGCTAACTGAAGTGACTTAAATAATAAGATTCAGGAACAGTTTGTAACAAAAATTGTTAACGTCCGTTATTTTTTTCTCCCAAGAAAGACAAGTGAGGTAGTTTATATTGTATATACATTGTAAAGAGATTAATATTCCAGTTTGTTCAAAGGTCACTCCTTGAACTCACTAAACTCATTGTTCAATGACTCCAAGAATCATATCCCCAAGTGAGCTGTTTAGCAAAGGAATCTTCTTTTGTTGAATGGAGGAAAGAATAAGCCTGTTTTAGGGTTTTTTTTTTTCTGAATAATTGTTCCTAAAACATTAACTTTCTCTAATGTTTTCGTAGATATAATTTTCCTAACTGTACACCAAGAGCGCTTGGGAAGAGATGAGGTGGGAAGCTATCAAGAAAAGAATTTAGAAGCCCAGTATCTGACTCTTCTTTTGTTTGCAGATATACTATTCATGTTTGCTTTAACAGTATTCACTTTTACAGATAACTGTAACTGTTTTAAAAAACAACTCTTCATAAGGCAAAGACAGTTTTTTCAACACTTAGGTGACCAGCAATTTTGAGTTTTAATTGTAGGGGTTTGTTTATTCATTAAGAATAAAATTATTAAGAATAAGATTAGTAAAAAAAAGAAAAGTAAAAATTAGTAAAAAGAACTTCTTTAACCACACAAAAATTAGTTTGTGTGTCTACTGGAAATTCTTCTCTAATCAGTTTGTTAACTTAATGACTAAGAATTCAGGTTATATCCAATGATATTGGTATTGACATGGGCTTCCATATCATATAGTTATTTGAAAGTTGTCACACATCCTTGCATGCACTGAAGTGATTAATTTAAAGTTATTGACTGGGTTAAGCCTTTGACATCTAAAACCACACAAAAGTGGATAAGAAATTCAGAAACTTAATTTTTTTAATCTGTCATCTGTTAGCCATTCATTTAAAACTAATGACTAATGAAGTAAGTCTTAAAACCTTTAGAACTTATGCATCTGTCCTAATGTGTTTTCAGTCAAAAGAAATAAAAATTCCCAAATAAAAAATTAAATGGATAGATCTGTGAATTTTCTAAACACAACAGAATATATTCTAAATGATAGGAAATTCAGTGAGAAAAATCAGTCATTGCTTTAATACATACACAGAAGTGTAAGGCAGCTAATCTGAATAATTTCTTCCATGTATGTGGGCATAAATTACAGCCATCTTACGTCTTGGACCTTAGCAACTACACGAAGTAAAATGTTTACTCCTGTTGTTTGAATTGCAAAAATGATAACGGCATTTTCTCAGACCCTCAAAGTTCATTATGTAAACTCACATGCCGTCAATTAGCCATACATTGAAAACTGATGAGATGTAGGAATAAATATAAACCAACAGAACACATGTTTATCTTCTAATGGGTTTTCAGGCAAAGGAAATAAAAAATTCTCAAATAAGCAAATAAAATGAATGGATATTTGAGTTTTCTATAAAAATATAACAAAATTCTAATGGCCAGAAATGCAATTATCTACACGTTGAATATAAATTATGTTTTTATAGATATCAAGGCATAATGAGCATGTAAAAGATTTCTTCTATAATATAGGCTTAAATTATTATCACATTTTGTTTTGAGACTTGGTAAGTAGATTAAACGTATTCTGCATTGGTGAGCAACTTTGTCTATTGTTTGATTTGCAAGAGAGTCATTTGGGTGTTAAATCTCATTAAAACTGGTGTAAATTCATCAAAATCTCAATCTAATTAGTAGATTCTAATCCAAAGCACATACATGGGATAAATGAGACCTCTGTCCCCATTTCTAACCAACTCTAGAACGACTATACTGCAGTCTCCAGATGAAAGGCAGGGCTGTCCGACCCCCCAGCAAATTTCAGATTTGCTCTCAATTAGAATCATGAATTGTGCTTTCTCACCAACTGCAGGTCTGGAAAATGGCTCCGCGGGATCTTGATAGCGAGGCAGTTTTCAGCTCACCAAAGATTCATCTGATTTTAAAGCCTGATGCTAATCCACAGTGCTTGGCCAAGTCTATGATTGATGAACAGAAACAAAACCTGTTTTTACAGCATATAAAATCTGGATATAACAGTATTTTTCAGCACTCTTGAAGAAAAAGCAGTTGGACAAAGGCAGTTCTGCAGTTTAAAACTGGGGCTGCAGAAGTGATTCTCTACAGCTGTGAAATATAAAAAATGATACGTTTGATGAGAAAAGGAAATCTGTGCCTGGCACATGGAAAGCTATTCACTGAGCACCATAATCCTGATGAGGAAATAGGGGCGCTGTGACCGCTGACTACACCAAAGGTTATGGAAGCACAAGAACAGCCTTTGTCAACCTAACCTTAACTATGGGGACCTGTGCTCATAAGAGAACAAGCTTTAAAAATATCAGTTTTCAATAGCCCAAGATAGGGAAATGTTCATTTGCACCAGAATGCAGACAGCCACAATACAGTACAGCATACATAACAATACAGTGGTTTTTAAATAGAAGGTTCTCCTCCTCCAATTCAGGAGCAAGTCGGAGCATAAAGATTGTTTGTGTGACTCTGGAAACTGATTCTCTTTGGTAAGTAGATCTAAATTATTTTTCAGAGCAGAAATTTTTGTTATTTCTGGCATCCTTGTTCAAAAAGGTCTATATATATATATAACATAAGTATATAAAAAAAAGTCTTTTCCACCTCTTGTGTTTGGTAGCATCTGCTACATCAAGAAGTGCTTCTTATCCCCAGGTAGAGGACCAAGTTCATTTATGCTGTGAAGTCAAAGTATTAGAAATGATTAGAGTTCCATATTCTATATTGGCCTTTCTTCTGGAAGGATCCCATCCTCTTTCCTTCACTCTTATCAAAGAACCATCATGAGAAAGCTTCAGCTCAAATGGTCAACCAGCTCCTCTTCCACAATTCGTGTTGACACCAGTGGGAGACACCAGTTGGGCTGAGAAACACCAAGAGGGTTCTAGGAAGAAACATGTCAAAAGCAGTCTTGTTTTTTCCCTACCAAATGTAGGACTTCTTGGCATGTAATACACGATAGCTGCCGTCTTGGGGGGTATTTCAAACACTTGGTTGGGGTTTAATCACCCATTCTGCCTGGGGATTTACATGATATACATCCAATATATAAGCCTCTGGATCCAAGCAGCGCTGTCCTAAAAGAAAGAAAAATCAGAGTATGTTTTCAAAAGTGCACACTTCCGTGCGTGTGTGTGCACGTGTGCATGTATGTGTGTTTGCAAGGCTCAAATAAGGCCAGTATAGTTCCCTCAGCCAAAAATAAATACATTTTAAAGTTTCCTAGCAAAGCCAGCCTTCCTCCCCTCTTTTCTTTGCTTCTTTCTGTGAAGTTGCGTGTGTGTGCACGTGTGCATGTATGTGTGTTTGCAAGGCTCAAATAAGGCCAGTATAGTTCCCTCAGCCAAAAATAAATACATTTTAAAGTTTCCTAGCAAAGCCAGCCTTCCTCCCCTCTTTTCTTTGCTTCTTTCTGACTGTGAAGTACTTCAGATAAATCCCACGTGACACTGGGGAGCAAACAGACACACTAACCACAAGCAAATTGTTCCCTAGACTCACTACATCAATTGGAAAAAAAATGACAAGAACCTGTTTCAGGTATCAATTCATTTATATGAAAATGAGCATTAATGATCATTTAGATGATAATACATGTCCTCTAACGGTTTTATAGATAGAAACTTGACCAGGACTAGACATTAACATCAAGTTCATTTTAGGGAAGGTCATTTCATTTTTCCTGTGGGCAGGAGATCTGGAATTGATAACAACAAAAAGATCATTCCATGGGGGCAAATACATTTGAAAATTCTTATGTACAGTGTGTTTGAAATGTATACTAAAGTCTCAAACAAAACTACCAATATTTAATTGCTTGCCTGATTCATTCATTCATTTCTCAACTATTTCTTGAGTTATTACGTACCAGGCACTATTGTACGGGCTGAGGCTACGGCAGTGCATCCGACAGTCAAAAATACTTGCCCTCGGGGTGCTTACGTTCTAAAAGTGGTAAAAGGCAACTAGCAAATAAGCAAGTATGATAGAAAGTAAGTCTGAATGTGATAAGAACATGAGAGAACAAGAAATTGGGGAAGGCGCAGAAAGAGGGTCCAATCCAGGAAGGGCTCACTGAGAAGCTGATACAGTGGCGAACACCTGACAGAGGTAAAGGAGTGAGGAGGGAACCACCTAATGGAAAGCATCCAGGGCAAAAGTCAGAGCAGATGTGAAGGCCCAGGGCAAGATGTGCTGGGGACTGGATATGAAAGCTGGTGTCCAGGGGAGTCTGCATATGATGAGGTGGACTAAGTTCGCCATGGTAGGTAAGTGTAGAGAGAAGTCTCAGTGCTCCGAGGTCGAGAGGGTGAGAAGTAACAGGCCAAAGAGACTCAGAGGAGCAGCCTGTGAAGTGGGGGGAAAGCCAGGAGCTTAGGGGGTCCTGGAAACCAGGTGAAGAGAGTGTTTTCTTAAAGAAGGGAAAGATCAACCCAGGCAGTTGTAAAGACAGAATGAAGCACTGGATTTCACAACAGAAGAGTCCTCCGGTGACCTTGACGAAAGAGCAATTCTGGTGAAGTGCTGAGGGGTAAAGCTTGACTGGAGGGGCTTCAAGAGAGAAGGAGAGGAGGAAACTGGGGTGTACACAAATGATCCAAGGAGTTTTTGCTGTTAAGTGGAGCAGAGAAATGGGAGTAGACTTGAAGGGGGTCAAGACAGAGTTTTGTGGAGATGAGAAAAATTACAAAACTGTTTATGCAGAGAGAAATGGTGTGGTTGGGAGGGAAAAGCTGACAGAGGAGAGGATGGGAGACTGACCAAGCCCTCATCCACGGGAGGGAGGTGCCGCCCTAAACAGGAGCTCGGGTATTTCATCCCAACGGTGAGGGGGGGCAAGAGGAAGGTAAGGACACAGAGGCACGTGGACGGAATTTTCTTTTTATTCCTTTCTGTCCCCCTTCAGGGGAATAGGAAGAATGAATCTGGACTGAGTGTTGAGCAGGGAGGTTCAACACAAAGGGTGTCGAGATGCTGAAAGTGCCACAATTTCTCCTTTCGTTTGCATCAATCTCCAGACTCTCCAACTTTCAGAGTCACAGTTAAAAGACTCAAAAATCTACTCCACATCGACTAAACTATTTACATTTAAAATCTGAAAATATTTTAGGAAAGTCATACTGTTCTTATGTGAGATTTAAAAAATCTGACAGTGATTTTGATTTTCTGTCTAAAGAAACTTGTAAAGTACACTTTTACAATAATAGCAGCATATTTCTTTTAGAGTAATCAGAGAATGTAGGAGTAAAAACGTTAAAGAATGCTTACCTATATTACCTCCAATTTCATATAATCTTTGGTTCTGAATCTTAACGCCTTCCGATGAACCATGACTGAGAAAAGAAGAAAGCAATATAATTCTAACCCTCCTCTGTGATCTGGGGTAAACCTGTGGATTAAATAACCATGGCAACAAACAATTCATTTTGCCTTGGGTGAAATACACCGCACAAATCATTATTATGACTGAAGTGATGATAAAATCTTTTTTTTTTTGTTTGACACAGACAAGCATCTGAGGTAGAGAGGAAGCTGGACCCCACCAGGCTTCACGGCCACCCCAGCCCTTCCAACCACCACTGTCAGCTCCTCTTAAGAGAAGACACCTTACTGACACATCAAGGCTGGCCAAGGAGCAGCTGGATGTTTAATATTGCCTTGTCACGGGCCACATTACTCTCAGTTCAAAAGCCATCAGGTTTCATTTCTGTATTTGCCAAAAATTGAATAAGATTCTTTCCTCAGCCCATGGCACATTTCTAAGCTTGCCCAGTGCTTTGTAAACTAACGTTGACTTTGTTGCATGTCTCTGCCCTATAATGAAAGCAAGTCAGAGAAAATAATTGCCCCATTTTAATCTTCCACCCCAGACTAGGCTGCCGGGGCAGAAGAGTCTGGAAAGACCATTGCTGAGCTCCTGCCCACTAGAACTGTCAGCTTGGTTCCTCAAAAAGATGGTCTTCGGCTCTCTGCTGTGAGGGAGAAGGATGTGCACCCTCTTTGTTTAATTAAACATTTTATTTGAGATAGTTGTAGATTTGCATGTGGTTATAAGATAATGTACAGACACATCCTTGTGTACTCTTTACCTAGTTTCCCCAATAGTAAAATCTTCCAATACCCTAGTGTGATGTCACAACCAGAAGCACCACATGGATTCAGTCAAGGTACACATTTCCTTCCCCACAAGACTCCTCTTGTTCCCCTTTACAGCCACACCCACCTCCCTCTCCCCGTCCTCATCCTACACCCCTTATCCCTGGATTCTACATTTCTATAAACTTGTCACTTATAGAAATGTTATATAAATGGAAACACACAGTATGGAACATTTTTGTATTGGCTTTTTTTTTTTTTTCAGTCAGCATAGATCCCTGGAGATTCACCCAGGCTGCTGCATTTTTACTGCTGCGTAGTACACTGTGATATGGATGGACCACGGCCTGTTTAGTCATTTACCTGTTGAAGAACATGGGGTTTTTTTTTCCAGTTTTCGACTATTATAAATAAAGCTGCTATAAGAATTTGTGTACAGGTTTCTGTGTAAACATAATCTTCATTTCTTTGGGATAAATGCCCAGGAGTGTGAATGCCGCATCACACGACAGTTGCATATTCAATTTTATAAGAAACTGTCAAACTGTTCTACAGAGTGACTAGACCATTTTACATTCCCACCACCAATGTATGAGTAATTCAGTTTTTTTGTATTTTCACCAGTACTTGGTGTTGTCATTATTATTATTTTATAGCCATTTTTATAGGTGTTTAATATGTCATTGTGGTTTTGTATTTCCCTAATGGTTAAAAATACTGAACATCTTTCCATGTGCATATTTGTCATCTGTATATCCTCTTCTGTTCATGTCTTTTGCCCATTTTCAAAATGGATTGTTTGTTTCTGCACTGTTGAGTTTTGAGTGTTCTTTATACATTCTAGATACTAGTCCTTCGTTGAATATGTACTTTATAAATATTTTCTCCAAGTCTTTAGCTTGTCTTTTCATCTTTTAAACAGGGTCTTTCAGTGTATAAGTTTTCAATCTTGATGAAGTCCAATTTACCAATTTTTGTTTCGTATGAGTCATACGATGTCAAGTTTAAGAAATTCTTCACTAGTCCTCTATCACAAAGGTTTTCTCCTATGTTATTTTCTAAAAGTTTTATCCAGTTTCAGAAGATCTCCTCTTTTCCTAAATTTGCTGACTTTTTATCATGAATTGGTGATGGATTTTGTCAAATGCTTTTTCTGTATCATTTAACATGATCATATGATTTTTCTCCAATTGATATGATGGATTACAGTAATTGATTTTTGAATGTTAAACTAATCTTGCATACCTGAACTAAATCCCATTTGTTCTAGGTATAATTCTTTTAATATACTTTGGATTAGATTTGTTGAGGGCTTTTGTATCTAAGTTCATGACAGATATTAGTCTGTAGTGTTTGTTTTGTATTATTTTGGTCTGGTTTTGGTATCAAGGCAATACCAGTTTCCATGATCACTCTCCTCAACCTCTGGCAATCACTCACCTACCCTGCATTTCTAAAATTTTGTCATTTCAAAAATGTTATATAAATGGAGTCTTGCAATATGTAACCTTTTTTTGCTCAACATGGCTACTCCTTTTCAATATGATTGGAAAGCTGCTTTTAAAGGATGTCCATCAGTTGTACTAGAGATCATCAAACTGTACCTGCTTTATCATGGTTAGATTTAAACTAGTGCTTCTCATCTTTTAAAAAAACCTCAGGGGGCTTCCCTGGTGGCGCAGTGGTTGAGAGTCCGCCTGCCGATGCAGGGGACACGGGTTCGTGCCCCGGTCTGGGAAGATCCCACATGCCGCGGAGCGGCTGGTCCCGTGAGCCATGGCTGCTGAGCCTGCGCGTCCGGAGCCTGTGCTCCGCAACGGGAGAGGCCGCAACAGCGAGAGGCCCGTGTACCACAAAAAAAAAAATAAAAATAAAAATAAAAATAAAAAAAATAAAAAAACCTCAGGGCAAATGTTTATCCTTGAATAAGTATTCCTGGACAAAAATTATCATGATTTATGCTCTTTAAGGTGACTTAAAGCAGATATGCAAAAAATATTTTGTCAACATCACTCTGATCCTAAGGTTTATTGGTAGTAGGTTTTAGGGAGATCAACAGCTATGATGTTCACTCAACTACATATACTCTACTTGATATAGTCATGTTAAAGCCCAGTGGAGCCTGGAATAATGATATTCCTAGAAATCTATCAAGATATCTACAAAACTAACTTGCTAATATTTTTATTCAAATAAAAAGTAAAACCAATTGAGTAAATGAAGACACCGGGACAGAAGATACCTATTTAAGAATCCCAATTGTAGAAATTCCTTGTAAAAAACCTTTTGTTACTGATAATTCTATGGTCTACTTGACTTCTTTCTCTACTTTTGATTCTTCATTTACTGGTGAAGTCCTTAAAGTAACAGGTTCTAAGTTTTCAAAAAGGTCAAATTTTCAAATGCCTGGAGTTTCTCATCAGATAAAAGCTCATCTTCCTGTACAGAGACTCATGTTCACTTCTACTCACCTGTTCTCATATTGAAATTTCGCCAGTATGTCTTTGGCTTTGGTTTGACTGTTGAGTTGAATGGCCATGGACACCTTCGAGAGAAGGGGCGCGTGGATCCTTATGACTCCCTCCGGCACATCAGACTGCCAAGGAGGAAACATGCGGTACATTCTGTTAAACTCAATGATTACACTTAAGAGACATGAAAATCAGTGGCATTCCAAATTAGGGAAACATGTAAACATGACCAGGATATAATCAGAATGAAACACTGCTTTCTTCCTAACAGGAGATTTACTAATGACTAAACTTAATCTGGGATTTTACTTTTGTTACAGGCTTAGGTCTCACTATAATGCCTTAAAATCATGAGGGAAGAAAACTGGGTTTTGTTCATTGCAGCACTATTTACAATAGCCAGGACATGGAAGCAACCTAAGTGTCCATCGACTGATGAATGGATAAAGAAGATGTGGCACATATATACAATGGAATATTATTCAGCCATAAAAAGAAACGAAATTGAGTTATTTGTAGTGAGGTGGATGGACCTAGAGTCTGTCATACAGGGTGAAGTAAGTCAGAAAGAGAAAAACAAATACCATATGCTAACACATATATATGGAATCTAAAAAAAAAAATGGTTCTGATGAACCTAGGGGCAGGACAGGAGTAAAGACGCAGACATAGAGAATGGACTTTACACGGGGATAGGGAAGGGTAAGCTGGGACGAAGTGAGAGAGTGGCACGGACATACATACACTACCAAATGTAAAATAGATAGCTAGTGGGAAGCAGCTGCATAGCACAGGGAGATCAGCTTGGTGCTTTGTGACCACCTAGACGGGTGGGATAGAGAGGGTGGGAGGGAGACACAAGAGGGAGGGGGTATGGGGATATATGTATGCATACAGTTGATTCATTTTGTTATACAGCAGAAACTAACACACCATTGTAAAGCAATTATACTCCAATAAAGATGTTAAAAAAAAAAACTGGGTTGTGACAAAAATCTAATGTTTTTATCAGTGCATTTTCTTGAACAATGTCCTAAATAAGCCTACTTGAAGTAGGATTCTGTATTTCAATTTATTTTAAGAAGATCAACCTTGTGAAAATTTTAAGGATCTAATTGAAAAATGTGGCTTTTCAAATATCCTTTTTCTTTAGTCAGTAGCAATGAATGGTCACTCCAAATTGAATTCCAGATGGGCACCAAACCTGATCCCTCAAAGTGTCCTATTAACACTGTGAAGAATGGAGTGTAGACAGCTGTTGAGGAAGAGTGTCCCTGCTTTCAGGTACTCTGATTGGCTTGGGAACCTCAGAGCTCTCATCGAAATGAAATATTCAAAGAATGGTGCTGTCTAATTAACAATAAAGTCTCTTTTGTTAGAATTGAATGGAAAATTCCTTTTGTTTCAAAATCTTGAATGTTTTAAAAATTAATTCTCTACTTAGAGATAAGCAGAAATAAATTTCTATTTGAGAATCTGGCTACTCTTCAGGTAATTGTTTTAAATCTGTATGTTCTCAAGGGACGATACTGTTGGTGTAGTTTTATGTGAATTGACTCAGTATATCCCCTAGAAGAAATGTGTTATGGATTGAGTTGTGTCCTCCCTCCCGCCCCCCGCCAAATATGGTGAAGTCCTAAGCCCAGGACCTCAGAATATGACCTTTTTTGGAAATAGGGTCATTGTAAATGTAATTAGCTAAGACGTGGTCAAATTGGAGCATGGTGGGCCCTTAATCCAATGTGATTGGTGTCCATATAACAGGAGAAGACACACACACACACACACACACACACACACACACACACACACACACACACACAGGGTGAATGCCATACAAAGATGGAGGCAGAGATTGGAGTGATGCATCATCTGTAGGCTAAGGAAGGCCAAGGACTCCTAGCGTCACCCAAAGCTAAGAATGATGTCAGAAACACATCCTCCTTTCACGACCTTCAGAAGGGACCAACTGAATCAACACCTTGATTTCGGAGTTTTAGCCTCCAGAACTGTGACAGAGTAAATTTTTATGGTTTTAATCCACCCTGGTATTGTTACTGCAGCACTAGGAAACTACTTTTTTTTTTCTTTCTTTTTTTTTTTTTTCCCGGTATGCGGGCCTCTCACCGCTGCGGCCTCTCCCGTCGCGGAGCGCAGGCTCCGGACGCACAGGCCCAGCGGCCATGGCTCACGGGCCCAGCCGCTCTGCGGCATGCGGGATCCCCCCGGACCGGGGCACGAACCCGCGTCCCCCGCATTGGCAGGCGGACCCCCAACCACTGCGCCACCAGGGAAGCCCGGAAACTACTTTTTAAGGGTCAGTTCTAACAGTACTTTTCTACTATTACCTGCGAGAAGCAGGAGAGCATGCCAGGGAATGGCAGTGAGTGGTTTAGAGCTGGGAGGGGGCAGGGAGCCCCTGGTTCACTGCAGTCAAGAGCAGCCTCCCAAAACACTCCTGTGGGCATCTCACATCCCTCCCCTGCCAGCTCCACAGAAGCCTCTTAAGATAAATTCCACACTCCTGATATCACTGAGCCAGTTATAATTATCACATTTTCCCTCTAACTTTCTAGAGTATTCACTCTTGTGAACAGAATGTCTAACCACAAATTCTGAGTCATCAATTAGTTGAGTCCTTATACATTCCTTCATGTGCTACACTGAAAATGTCAAGTTTGAAGGTGTATCATGAGCAAAATTATACACAGATAAGGTGGATATAGCCAAAGAATACTGTGTAAGGAGTTAATAATTAGGGAGGAAAGGAAATGATTTGTTTTCTTACCATTCTTCTTGTAGAGGGTGATTTTTGTAGTACCTTTGAAGTCTTGGGGCTTATAACCTAAATAAAAAACATTTAGTCTTTAGGATTAATGTTGAGAAAACAAGCATATGCTGCTGTTGGAAGTGTAAACTGGTACAATCTTTATGGATAACATTTTGGCAATATTTATCAAATTATAAAATGCATATGCACTCTGACCCAACAATTCCACATCTATAACTTTATCCTTCAAACAGACTTCATTTGTGAGAAATGACATATGAACATGTTTATTCACCGATGCATAAACTTTAATAGCAAAATATTGGATACAATCTAGCTGTTCGATGATACGGGAATACTTAAATAAGTTTCAGTGTGTCTATGGAATATCATGCAAAAGAAGCAAAGAAGGAGGCTTGTGGACTGATGTGGAATAATCACCATGATTTCATAAGTCATTAAAGAAGATGCAGGACAGTGTTTCAAGTATGTTATCATTCATGAAAAAAAAAAGGGGGAAGACCATATATTCATATTTGCTTGTACGTCACAGTGCCTCTCTGGACGTAAATGTACCTGTGTGTTCCTGTGCACACACATGCTGTCATTGGTGACATTACTTGTCTTCAGGAGGGGAAGTCAGAGATGGTCAACTTTTATTCTATAGTTTTTCCCCTTCCGATATTTTGAATTTTGTAAACTGTCAATGAATTGTCTATTCCAATCAAAGTCAAGAAGTAAAAACATGGTATAGTACAACAGAACGGAAGAAAGACTATTTCTTCATCTTTAAGCGCTTGCTTTCATAGTACTTATAGCCTTTTAAAATTTTACTTAGTTCTATTTATAATTAAAACATTAAAGCAACTGACATTCATATAGCATTATATAGTTGACCCAGTGCTTTACACCCACATTATGTGAGTTGATGCTAATGACAACTCTGTGAAATAGATATCATTACTTTTTTCCCCAAATTGAAAATTTTTTTAAAAATTTTGTTGGAGTATAGTTACTTTACAATGTTGTGCTAGTTTCTACTCTACAGCAAAGTGAATCAGCTATATGTATACCTATATCCCCCTTTTTTGGGATTTCTTCCCCATTTAGGTCACCACAGAGCATTGAGCTCCCTGTGCTACACAGTAGATTCTCATTAGTTATCTATTTTATACTTAGTATCAATAGTGTATATATGTCAATCCCAATCTTCCAATTCATCACACACCCCCATCCCCCTTGGTATCTATATGTTTGTTCTCTGCATCTGTGTCTCTATTTCTGCTTTGTAAATAAGATCGTCTATACCAATTTTTTCATATTCCACATATATGCATAAATATACGATATTTGTTTTTCTCTTTCTGACTTACTTCACTCTGCATGACAGAATATTGAGGCTCTGAGAAAGACTTTAATTTGCCCTGGCTCACAAAGCCTGACCTGACCTCAGTTTCAGCTCCACACATATCATACTTAGGCCATTGAAATTTTCCAGAATGAAAATGGCAGAGTAAGGACTCCAAAAGTCTGTCCCTCCATAAAAGTAATGAACAAACTGCCAAAAACTGTCATTGCCAACTTCTTCAGAACTCTGGAAACTAACCCAAAAGTTGCAACCTGGGGAGTGCTTAAGTAAGAAAAACAGCTGAATCTTGATAAGAAGAGTGAACTTTGTGGCATTTTAACTTACACTTTCCCATCTCAGCTCCACAGTTCAGTGACAGCCTTAAAAATAACAGCCTGCATTCCTGGTACAGGTACTGAAGGGAGCAGAATGGACCTCATTCACAAAAAATTCTAATTATTTGTTCCCTGGAAGACTGGCTTGCTTTTATCTTGCCTAACTTGGAACTTGAGCAGTGCTAAAGTGGTGTAATGTTGAAAACATTTACAGGCAAATGTTTTAATCACTGCTGCCTGATGCAGTGGGTAAGAGTTGGGGGAAAAGAATAACTAACTAAAAATCTTGGGAGGCAAGCCTAGAAAATGAGATGCTTTGGGGAATAAGGTCTTTGAAAAGTTCCAACATATTCCTGAGAATCTAGAAGGCCATGGGCATGCCCAGGGCTGTACACATATTCAGGAAAGACCTGAAAAGAACTTAAGCTCTCACCTCTGGCTGACCTTTAAGCTCTGTCCAAACAGGAACTGAAGGTTCAGGTCAAGTTGTAAACTGCCTGGCTGAATACTGAAGGTGTGTCAAGCACACGAACACACAGAGCTCGTCTGCAAAGACTGGGAGATTTTTTTGGTTTCAGATATTTAAGAAAATCTCTGTGCAAACATCAGCTAACCACTAGGCTAATGGAACACAGACTTCAGTAGCCACACTAAACAAAGAATATAGACATAACAAAATTAGTTCAGCAGAAAAGTCATGAACAAATAAATAGCAGCTATAACAAGCAGCAACCATGGGGAGGGGGGAGAATCCAAAGTTGCCACATTTTAACATTCAAAATGTCCATTCTTCAATAAAAATTATGAGACAGGCAAAAAAAATGGCAAGAAAATATGGCCCGGACTTCCCTGGTGGTACAGTGGTTAAGAATCTGTCCGCCAATGCAGAGGACACAGGTTTGAGCCCTAGTCCAGGACGATCCCACATGCCGCAGAGCAACTAAGCCCGTGCGCCACAACTACTAAGCCTGCATGCCACAACTACTGAAGCCTAGAGCCCGTGCTCCACAACAAGAGAAGCCACTGCAATGAGAAGCCCACACAGTGCAACAGAGTAGACCCCGCTCGCTGCAACTAGAGAAAGCCCGCATGCAGCAACAAAGACCCAACGCAGCCAAAAATAAATAAATTAAATTAATTAATTTAAAAAAAAAGAAAATATGGCCCATACACAGGAAAAAAAAATTAGTGTCAATAGTTTCAAAAGAAACTCCTTAAGGAAGCCTAGACATTGGACTTACTTGAAAAAGCTATTTTAAATACTTTAAAAGAACAAATGGAAACTATATCTAAAGCACTAAAGAAAACCATGAGAATGATATCTCACCAAATAGAGAATATCAAATAAAGAGAATACATCATAAAAAGAAAACAAAAAGAAATTATGGAGCTAAAAAAAGTCCAATTGAAATGAAAAGCCTACAGAGGTTCAACAGCAGATTTAAGAAAGCAGAAGAGGGAATTCCTTGGTGGTCCAGTGGTTAGGACTCTGCACTTTCACTGTTGAGGATCTGGGTTCAATCCCTGGTCAGGAACTAAGATCCCACAAACTGCATGATATGGTCAAAAAAAAAAAAAATGAAGAAAAATGAACAGAACCTAGAGGAACTGTGGAACAACACCAGCATACCAACATACACACAGTTAGAGTTCCAGGAGTAGAGAGAAAGGAACAGAAAGAACGTTTGAAGGAACAATGGCTGAAAACTCCCCAAATTTGCTGAAAGACAATGATCTACGTATCCAAATAGCTCAACAAACTCCAAATAGGATAAAATCAAAGAGATCCACACCAAGAAACATCATGATCACAACTGTCAAAAGACAGACATAAAGAGAGAATCTTGAAAGCATTAAGAGAAAAATCAATTCAAGTACAAGAGCTCCTCAATAATAATAGCTGATCTCCCAGCAGAAACCATGGAAGCTAGAAGACAGTGGGGTGACATATTAAAATTGTGAAAGAAAAAAAAAAATACTGACAAGCAAAATTCCATCTGGCAAAACAGTCCTTAAAAAATGAAGACTGGGGGGCTTCCCTGGTGGCGCAGTGAAAAAAAAAAAAAAAAAAAAATGAAGACTGGGAGTTTGGGGTTGGTAGATGCAAACTATAACATTTAGACACTCCCTTAATAAGCAAAAGCTGAGAGAGTTCATTGCTAGCAGACCTACCTTAAGAGAAATGCTAAAGAGAGCTCTTCAAACTGAAATGAAAGGACACTAGATAGTAACTCGAATCCACATGAAGAAATAAAGAATATCAGTAAAGGAAATTACTTAGGAGAATATAAAAGGCAATATAATGTATTTTTTGTTTATAACTTCACTTTTCCCTTATCTAACGTAAAAGACAAGTACATGACAATTATAAATTTACGTCGATGGGCACACAATTTATAAAGCCGTAATATGCAGCAATAACAGCATAATGTGGGGAGACAGAAGAATATAGGTAGAAAGTTTTTATATACTTAAGGTATATTACTATGAACTAGATTGTTATAAATTAAGATGTTACTTATAATCCCCAGGGCAACCACTAAAAAGATGATTCAAAAATATATAGTAAAAAACAACAACAAAAGAATTAAAGTGGTACACAAGAAAATATCTATTTTACACAAATGAAGGCAGTAATGGAGAAACTGAGGATTAAAACATGTAAGACATATAGCCAAAAAGGAAATAATTTAAGGGAAAAATAGAAAGTTCTACAATAGTTGGAGACTTCAATACTTCACTTTCAATAATGGATAGAAGAAGTAGGTAGAAGATCAGAAAGAAAACAGAAGACTTAGACAACACTATCAACCAACTAGATCTAACAGACATATATAGGACAATGACAGCAGAATGCATTCTGAAGTACACATAAAACACTGTCCAGGATAGACAGTATATTAGACCACAAAACAAGTCTCAGTGAAGTTTAAAATATCAAAATAATACAAAGTATGTTACATAACCACAATGGAATACAATTAGAAATCAGTAACAAAAGGAAATTTAGAAAATTTACAAATATGGAAATCAAACAACATATACCTAAATAATCAATGGACCTAAGGGAAATTAGAAAACACCTTGAAATAAACAAAAATGAAACACAACACACCAAAACTTACTGGATGGAGGAGAAGTAGTGCTCAGAGGAAAATTTATAGATGTAAATGCCTACGTTAAAAAGAAAGATCTCAAATTAATAGCCTAACCTTCCGCCTTAAGAAACTAAAAAAGCCAGCTAAACTCAAAACAAGCATAAGGAAGGACACAATAAAGATCTGAGTTTTAATAAGGATTAGAGAATAACAAAAAAATAGAGAAAATAATGAAACAAAAGTTGGCTCTTCAAAAAGACCAATGAAATGGACAAACCGTTGGTTAGATTGACCAAGAAAAGAGAGAGGATTCAGATTATTAATCAAGAGTATAACTGGGGACATTACTACAAACCGTATACAAATAAAAAGGATTATAAGAGAATAATGTGAACAATTTGTATTACAACAAATTAGATAATCTAGATAAAATAGATAAAATCCTAGAAACACACAAACTGTCAATACTAACTCAAGAAGAAATAGAAAATCTGAATAGAGCTATAACAAGTAAAGAACTTAAGTCAGTAATCCAAAAAAAAAAAAAAATTCCTACAGAGAAAAGTCCAGGACCAGATGGTTTCACTGGTGAATTTTACCACACATTTAAAGAAGAAGTAACACTAATCTTTCTTAAACTCTTCCAAAAAATTGAAGAGGAAGGAGCACTTCCCAACTCATTCTATAAGGCCAGTATTACCCTGATACCAAAGCCAGACAAAGACATAGCAAGAAATGAAAAACTACAGACCAGTGTCCCTTCTAAAAGTTGATGCAAAAATTCTCAACAAAATACTAGAAAGTCAACATAGAGTTGCCATATGACCCAACATATGCCCAAGAGAAATGCAAAACAAACGAAAAAAAAGAAGTGAAATATTGACACATGCTACAACATGGATGAACCTTGAAAACATTACGCTAAGAGAAAGATGTCAGACACAACAGGCCACATACTACATGCTTCCATTTATATGAAATGTCCAGATAGGTAAATTCATAGAGCTAGAATGTAGATAAGAATGTGTCAGGGATTGTGGGGAGGGGGTAATGGGGAGTAAATGCTTAATTGGTATGGGGTTTCTTTTGGGGGGTGGTAAAGATAGTCTGGAATTAGATAGTGGTGATGGCTGTTGCACAACTTTGTGAATATACTAAAAGTATATACTAAAATTATACATTTTGAAATAGTCAAAATGGTAAATTTTATATTATGTGAATTTTTTCTCAAAACAAAATTTTTTTTCCCAAATTTAATGTGCTGGTTCTAGTTGATCTGAAGTCACTTTGCCTATAATCAATGAGGGAACACAGCCTGTTTGTGATAAATCAATTAGCAATACTCCTACCTTACTGCCTTGGGATTTACTATTCCTTTCCCTGAATGAACTTTCCCCTCCTTTCTCCCTTCCAAATGCTACTACCCATCCTTGAAGATGCAGCTCAAATGCCACTTCCTCCGTGAAGTCTCCACACTTTCCACGTTGGAGCACATTTCTTTCTCCTCTGCATGATTCCCGGCACACTGTCTGCATGACACGTTTCACACTGAATGCATATTCATGGCTCTTGCGTACATTTCTCTACCAGATATTTCTCTACTAGATATACGTTCCTTTAAGGACAAAGTGAGTTTCCTGTATCTCTGCATCCTCCTCAAGGCCAAATGCTATGCCTCACGATCATCCTCAAATTAAAGCAATAAAGATAATTCTAAAGCCTGTTTCCATTATCCATCTCCACACAAACAACTGTGCTAAGGCAAAAATTCTTTGAAATGTAATGAATTTACACAAAACGACTTGAGGATCAGATATTCTTTTAGTATCCAATCACTACAGAAATCTCTATCTCTACTTATTAGATATATTGACTACTGGATTGCCCTTAAATCCAGTTCACAGGGACTGAAATGTTAACTTTCAGCATTTGTAAGAACCATTTTGCCCTTAAGTAATCTTCATGACAGAGATAATTCAAAAACTTCAACTGCAAAGCACATAATTCAACAAAATGGAAAGACCACAGTACTCTGTCATGAACACCATTTCCACAATGTTTATAGTTACAAGACTGACACTTTATGAGAATATAACAATTTTGGTTCTAAATTACAAGCTATTTTGTGCATCACTGTGAGAAATAAGAGCCTGGTGGTCATGATATTTGTGCATTTATTTAGTTATTACCCCTCGTTCTATGGTCTTCCTCCTTAGCAGCTTTTTGACACTTGGAAGCTGTTTCTTTAACAACATGGTGGCTTCATTCATTCTTCTGACTTGAGCGATTAAGAAAGATGGAACCTAGAGAAGAAACAGAGCTTGACTAGAAGGAAAACACTTGAGTTAAACCTCCCTGGTAGAGTCTGTCTTCTGGCCACTCAGTATCCAGGAACCAGGAACTGTGGTTCTGTCCTCGTAAAGATTAGGAAAATCTATGAGGATTCCTGTTTAAAGGAAGATGTGTTTGGGAGCAGCCTTAAGGAATGATAGAGATGCCACCAGCAACCTGGGATTACTGTCTCCCACCTCTCCCTGTGCCTGAGGGCACTGCTTGCTCATGAATCTTTACATCTCCTGGGCGCTAGCAGACACGAGAACATCCTAGTCGTCACATTGTCACTCACCTTCCACAACATCTCCTGGTACTTTAGCATCAAGCGGATGATGTGGGCAGCGGTGTTTGCTAAGAGTAATTCTTCACAGTCAGAATGTTTGCTTCTACTGAAGAAAAGATTTGGTGCCATTATAGTAGAAATGTTCCATATACTCATTCGGTTTTTTGATTCGTTGGCAATGACTTTATTGAAGAATGTCATGAGGGCCTGATAGGAAACAGCACGGTGTCACTCTAGTCATTGTAAATTAGGAAAAGGCATCACTGATTACTATCACTCATTTCTATACCCGTTCACTGGGCCTCTGGAAAATTGTCAGAGCTACAGAATGGTTGAATGTGTCATGTTTCCCCTCTAACTGCTTAAAAGTGCTAATGAGAAATGTGAAGAGTTTTTTCATTTCTCTGCTTCATAAAAGTAGCTCCATTTTTATGGAATTTGTTATGTTGGGATCTCTATAAATAATAGTTTGCATTTTCTTATTTTCTTTTATCTTAAACAAGCTTGACAAATATTAAAATTAAACAGTAAACAAGAGAGAGAAAACACTACAGCTCAAATAAACATGAAATGCAGTTTTGTCGTGAAGGAAGAAAAGTAATTCACTCTTAATTTAAGGCATTACTGTTAAAAACTATTTTCTGTTTCCTTGGGAATGGAAAGTCCATTGAAAAAAATGAGTTTTAAAATAAATAAGTTATGAAATAAATGTCATGGGGATATAACATGGTGACAATAGTCAATAATACGGTATTGCATATTTGAAAGTTACAAAGAGAGTAAATCTTAAAAGTTCTCTCAAGAAAAAAAATTTTTGTAATGGTGATAGAGGATAACAAGATTTCCTAGGGTGATCATGTCGCAGTGTATACAAATATTAAAACTTTATATTGCTTACTTGAAATTAATATATGTCAATGATACCTCAATAAAAAATTGTAAAATAAAGTGAATAAAAAGAAAAAAAATTAAAGAATAAAAACAACAAAATGAGTATCTCATTCCTCAGTTCAAAAATATCTCAATCGAAAAGCTGAAAACTTTCACTTTTTGGGTGTCATTTTTGTATTGCTTTTCAATTTTGGAATCTTCAGCAGACCAAAGGGAAATGATTACATGCACCTGTGCTCAGCATTGAAAAAAAAATTGAGAAAGCTTAATAAAATTTGGCTGAGCCACCAAAGTATAAATGCTTATCAGAACTTTCTGAAATTCACAAGAGGACTGAAATCCTAAAAGGAGATGCTCTTTGGTTTTCCAAGTTTGAATTCTGATATAGTATGTGTAATGAGAAAATGGACAGCACATACTAGTGATAATAGCTAACATTTATTTGAGGGTTTACTGTGAGCCAGGCATTATTCTTAGTACTTTATATACTTCCACTCATTTTATCATCACCCCAAACCCTGTGAGGTAGGTACTAGTATTGTTTTACAGATGAGGAAACTAAGATGGGGAGGGATTGAGTAGCTTTGCCCAGTGTCACTTAGTTAAGTGGCAGAGCCAGGATTTGATCCAAGGAAGCCTAATTCTTGAGCCAGACATCTTGATCTCTACAACACACTAGCTTCAATCTTCATTCCAGTCACAATTCAGAATAGAAGAGGGAGGGAGGGGGAGAGAGAGAGAGACAGAGAGGATCTTCTATTAGAAATGTACTGAATTCTTTGATAATTGCTACATTCTTAGTTATATGAAAGGGGAAATGACATTTTGACTCAGATATCTGATACCAGATTCATTTCTTTGGATAAAAAAAAAAAAGCATTGTTCAGACAAAGCTAAACAAAAAAAAAAAACAAAGCTAGTAAATCTTCAGCTTTTGAAAAATTACCAAATTGTATTAAAACAGATATTCTTATGCCTTTGCCAATCCCTATTCTTGGGTGGAGGATATAATATAATTGACATAGATGGTTTCACTTGGTAGGAGGAAAGGTCCTCACCAAATTGAAATGTCTGACAAGAGGTAGCACGAAGACTCATCTTTGTTTTCAGCATCATGTTTACTGGCCTCAAAATTATAACTCTTTCCAACTCATCCTCACCTCAATTTCATTTTAAAGATTCCAAGCACCTGTGGTACTTGGATTTCCTATTGTATACAGAATCATTATCAAAACAGCAACAGAAACTTTGATTTTTACAAACATAAAGCAGAGAAATGAATTTGAAATAAAAGGAGGGATATTTGGGATGGAGAACTATGCAATACAATTCTATCAAATGTTCTATTTTATATTAATGGAGAAATCACTTTTCTGAGCTTAATTTTCTTAATCTGGAAAATGGCAAGGTCCTATCAGGTGATCTGTAAAATTCTGGGATTCTATAATTCTTTAAATTGAATTATGGTTAGACATGAACATTCTAGAAATTTTATTTAAAGCAGGGGTTTCGTTCACTTCTGACATTATTCCATTTAAGTCTTCCATCTTTGCTTCTTCCTCCTACTCCTAACCCTCGCCCAGTGCCTGGCACACTGTAGATGCTCAACTTCTCTTAACAGATTGAAGGAACGAAACAAATGTTCAAAGAAGATTCCAGGATTCACATTCTTTCCTGGCTTCCTCAGGAGAACAGCGGTGGGAACAAGGCAAGGCAGCGGGTTTGCTGCAGGCTCAGCTGGTTGGTAAGTTGTCCTCTCAGTTTTCACTTTTCCACCTGAGCCATTTCCTCTGACCAATAAGAGTCAATGACAGACCATGAGGTCGATACAACATACCTGGGCTGTGTCCCTGTTGGCCTCAGGCAGTGCCATGATCATGAGGTGTAAGGCTTGAAACTGTACTTTGATGTGAGGCCCTCCTAACAAGAAAACAGAAATAACCACACATTTTGAACAACGCTGATGCATTCTGACAGCATTTCTTGCTAACATCTGGTGGCATAGGAGGGCCCTGACGGCTTTCAGTGGTAAAGACTCAGGTTTTGTAAAGACTCAGGTTTTGTGACCGACAATGTAAGTCTGTTCACTTGGACAGGAGCCTCAGTCTATCAACTCCTTTTTAGCATCCTAGGATGCCACTGTAGGGGCAGGTGGCCAACAAGATCCTCAAAATTATTCTGGATCTGTATAACATTTTTCTTTTCAAAGTACTTTCATAGATCTTGCTTTACTTTTATGCTATAAACAGTTGGCTTGTAGCTCAATTCAAGAGAAAATAAATTTTATTTCCATACGATGAGGCAGCCAAGCATAATAATTAGGAGCAGAGATTCTAGAACCAGATTCAAATTCTGCATGTACTATTTAGTCACCGAGTGACCTTGGGCAGGCTATTTAACCCCTGTTGCTTCTATTTTATCATCTGTAAAATGGGAATCGTCATCATACCTACCTCACTGGGCCATTATGAAGGTTAAATGAGCTAATGTATAGAGTGTTTACATCAGTACCTGTACATAGTTACCTCCATAGGTGTTTGCTCTTGTTATTATGATCAGTGACGTTTATTTTAGCTCTTAAATGGACATGAAGGGAAGGTAACCACAGTTGGATCTTTGGAGATCCAGAAGATGGCACCAGAGGGTTGGCATTCTCCTACTGTGTATTCTCAATATTGGCTCTTTTCCCATTTTAGGGAAAGGATTTTAGGAAATCTATCCACAACTGGATAATTCACAGCCAGCTGTGCTGAAAACGTAGGGTATTCCAGAGCATCCAGGCTTTGCCTGTTCTCTCTGTATTCTCCCCAGAATGGTCTCTTGGTAGGGAGGTCCTGCAGGGAAGCATGACGTTCTGTAATCCCCGGGGAGCTCTCAAGTTGAAGGAAAATCTATCCATTTACGACTCAGTGGATAAAGGCAGTCAGCTGCCTATAGAGTTACTTAGCTTTACAGTAGTGGAAACACTCTCATGACAAACTACTAGGTCACAGGAGGTCGTGTGCATCCGAGTTAGGAGTAAATGATTATTGTGTGTAACCACGTAATGAAGGAACAGTTGGGAGGAGTATTTATAGGCTCATATCATATTGTCTCAGCACAATCCCCATGTGGATTTTTATAAATTTATGTCAAATTTGTAAACAAAAATGACACAGGTCCAGGTTGTTTTTGAAAATGGCTAATGCACACTGATGTGAGTTTGCCTGAATAACAGGCACTACCAGGAGTATATCTCAGTACAAAGCATTTGGGGACAGATAAGACAATATTTTAGTGCATAAACTGCAGGCTAAGGGCTGTCTATAATTTTCCAGTGCAACCCAAAAAACCCTCTGGGGGGAAACAATAGAGGCAGATGCAGGCTCTCTATTTCCATTAATTCCAGATAAATTACAAAGTTCCCTTTAAGATTAAAAATCTAAACTGGCAAATAATCCATTTTCATTTTGCTTAGGAAACCCGGCCGTACACTGTTTTGTGATTAATAGTTTTGTAGTTAATTCATTTATTGCACCCTAGTTAAGAGTCATTTTTTTCACTCCTGAGGTCATTATTTTCTCAGAAAGTTATTAAACTTTTCATGAAAGTATCTAAGGTTTGACTGATGAACTATTAGTCTTTTAATTTTATGGGCAATTTTTGGACGAAGTTTGAAAAGAGAAAAGAGAAAGTAAAAGTAGTGGAAAAGACTACATTCTTTGACCTCCATTTTAGAGTAAATACAGGGGCAGCTTAAACACACAGATGTCCACAGTTCTTCCCTTCAGAAAATCTCATTACAACTAGAGCTTACTCCAGGTGGCAAAAAGGCCATTCTTCCCGATGGCAGCAGCCCAGAACTTTGGGCTTCCTGTGGGGTTGGCTAGTTATCAAATCAATCACGGCAATATAGTATTTTTCACTTTCTAAGTCATACAAAGAAATGTGGATTGCCCTGTGAAACTTTTCAGGATATTTTCCAGATTCTCTCCCTTCATTGAAGTGTACTGGCTTCAACATCTGAATAATGATATTAAGAAAAACTAAATATGATTTCCTTCTTAAATATGATTCTCCAAACAGGTCTTACATGGTGATTGACTCCTCCTTGCATAATTCCATAAGACCAAAAAAAGAAAAACTAAAACAAAAAAATCCTCTGTGGCACCATTTGTTTTGATGAATTGTTCAGTATATAAACTGCAGATCAAAGTGAAGTTAAGACATCTGCAGCCCGTTTTCCGGGACAGCAAACTTTACAGAAGATCCTGTGTTTCTCTGACTTAGAAATGGAGAGAGTTCTGTTTCTGGTATGGCTGAATAAGCTCCTACCCAATCAACCCTCCTTAAGACAACTGTACACTCTGGACAAAGTACAAAAAACAACTACCTGAGGCAGTGGAGAATGAACAAAAGCAGGCAGATTTAGGAGGGCATTGGACACTTGGCATTAGGGAATGACACAGGGAGAGTGTCCAATTTCCTGGCTTTCAGTTTGAGGTCAGGCCATGGACAGCAATGGCATGAGGTGGCTGAAATTCCAAAAGAAAACCGCAATCTTTCTGGCCTGAACAAAGAGAGGACAGGGCTCAGGATGACCACAGCCACTGGGAAGTTATGGGGAATCCCAGAAAGGAAAGGTCAAGAGATAGAAGGCCCTAATTCTGGTGTAAAATCCACCCAAATGTTGGCTCACCCCATAAACCATGCATATGTGGAATAGCACAGGAAAGTATTAAATAGCAAATTGTCTGCTTAAATACAAACAAAAAACAAAACTAACCAAAAAACCCCCACTCCTTGGAGAAATATTACAGAACACAGAGTTTCCAAAAAAATATTCACAAGGTTCTGGATACAGTTTAAACTTACTTGACATAAACAGTGACCCATTTTCAAGGGAAGAGACAGTCAACAGAGACCAACCCTCAGATGACCCAGATGTTGGATCTAGTTATGAAGCAGCTATCATAACTATGCTCAATGATATGAAGGTAAATATGCTTACAGTGAATGAAAAGATAGGGAATGTCAGCAGATAAATAGAAAATAGTTTTAAAGTAGCAACTGGAGATTCTAGAACTGAAAATATACAATATCTGAAATAAAAAAGAATGAAGAGAACTAGTTCTCTCTTTCTTTCATAAAACAAAAATACTACATCATACAAAGAAAAGAGATACTGGTCACAGCATGTCAATTAAAGCTTAGAAAAGGACTGCCTTGTCTTATCATATTCTTTTCTCTGAAGACACAGCAGATTATTTTATGAATCTGGTTTAGTTAAAATTTTTAAAGATTTAGAACCAACTAATTTTTAGGACAAATTTTGTCATACAACTTAGGATGTGACTATTATTTTCTATGATTGTGATTTTAAGGATTTTATACTTCTGGTCAAACTGCAGAAGGTTGTAAACTGGCAGATATGGGTAATACTTGCTACGCTCATGTAGTGTTTTAAAATTTGAATTTGTGGCTGACATTTTCAAATGAAGAGTTTCGTCATTAAAGCCTGGATTTTGGCTTTCACTCCTGCATGGTAACCATCATCCAGAGCTGAGCAGTGGCCAACCTCTTTATATGGGATATGTCCTCTCAATCTGGCCACAGTCCCTTTCTGTCCATATAGAATCACCATTTACTTAGCATGCTTATACATATTTAGACTTGTGACTCCTGAATTCCTCAGGTTGGTAGTCAAAGCCCACACTATGTAGCCTCATCCTACTTTTCTAAATTTCTCTCATCACACCTTCCTTCAATATTCAACCTTTAGGATGAAATTACTTTCTGACTGCCAAATACAACACACACTGTCCAGTTTCTATACTTTCTATCCACGTACCTCAGTTAAGGCCTCATCTATGTGACTTTTTAAGTTTCAGAAACACTATGTGAATCACACTATGTGATTCAGAAACACTACTGTAATTTTCAGAGACAAAACACCTTCTTACTGCATGCTACATCATCAGACCCAGGACCTCGGATTTAAAGAAGGGAGAGATCTTATATTTTTTGAAGGACTATTATACACCGGGCACTATCCTAGATGTCTTCATTCAATACCCACAACAACCCTGACAAGTAATTATTATCTGTAATTTACAGGTGCAGCAGTGCAGCTCAGAAAGGTTGACTGCATAGTTAACAGATGGTTGAGCAGGAATTCAAATCTCAAGAGCCAGGTCTTTCTGTAACCCTCTCTGCCTTTTAATGATTATAAAACCCTCTAAATCATATCAACCAGACTCAGAAATATAAACATGTGAAGAGATGACAGTTTACCATCAAACTCAATAGTTCATCAAGCAGTACCAGGAAATAGCAAATCTATACATTTATGATCACATCTGATTATGCATCTTTCTTCTGCTGTGTGCCACTTTATTGACCTTGTATCTTAGTCCATTCACACTTAACTTCTTCCACCTACTTTCCATTAGAGTGATGAAAGCAGGTATATATTCCACAGGGAAGAGAGAGGTGGGTAGTTCTCTGAAAAATGCTTTCAACATTACTGCAGCTTCTCTGTGGCACATCTTCTCCCATTTAAACTTATCAGCATTAAATTTGGCATCCAGTTCTTCACGGTATTGCTGAAAATCAAGGAAAACAGTGAGTTTTACCACTTGATCCTCCCCCTTTAAAAACTGTCATTACATAAACTATTTTTGTAGTTAGATAGAGAAGCCAATATCTACTAAGCTTATCTTTTCTCAACACGATTAAAGAACTGAAATAGTTATTTCTGAATATATATTTTTTAAGTTTTCTAAAATCCTTTTAGAATAATGTTAATCTTAAAATAATTTGCCATCTACACAAATACAAAAGTTCTTTACTCAGATCATAGTTTCATTTATATGGTTTTGGCAGAATACTGCCTATGCCCACATCAAAAATGCACTGCTAGATTTTGACAAAGCCTCCACTTCCCCCTTTTTTTTCAATGATCCCTTCCTTCTGCCACCCTGTCTTCTGTTTCTAAATTAGATCAAGAATGTATGCCTCTTGGCTAGTTCACATACAGAATGAGAAATATCCCAACAAAGGAACTCTGACCTCACTGCAACATGCACACCAATGATCTCTTCCTGGAGCAGTTACAGCAAAGTTTTATGCCAGGACGTACACATGTCTTCCACATGTCTGCATGTTTTCCCAATCCTTCGTAAGGTTGGGAACACTGTGTAAATACTTTTTAAAAAAATCACTAATGGTCCTTAAGTTTTACTTGGGTTATACATTTTACATTATTAGTTCATTTGATGACCAGTGCCCCCCATTCTACTGCTCCCTTGAATTAGAGTTTACCAGTAATACAAGGCAGTTATAGTCAGTTTCCCAACTGACAATAACTGCTTCAAAAAGGATTCTTAAAAAAAAAAAAAAAAAAGGGAAAACTCTGAAAATCCTTCAGGCCTTTGCTTTATTCTCATGAGACGCCTAAGTCTTCCAGACTTGAAGATGTAAGAGAAGCTAGAGAACAACAAGGTGAGATTTATCTTTTCTGACAGGCAGGCAGAAAAGTGATTTGGGGGAGCGAGGAGCAGGCTAGAGATGCAGAAAGCAGTTATCGGGCTAGGGCACCATTTCTGGTGGTGGATAATCGAGGACTAACCTGGATAAGCAGCTATAGGACAGAAAGAAGAGGTGGCATTTAAGAAACGCCTAGGAGGGAAAATTCTCAAGAATCAGTAACGGATTGAACATGAGACTCAGAGGGAGAAATACAAGTCCAGGATGACTCTCAGATTGCTAGCTGGAGTAACGGGCAGATGGAGGTGTTGTTAACAGGAAATAGAGGGGGAGGAGTAAATGTTTTCCGTCCACTGCCTGGTACCACTGCCATAAAGCAAAGGGGAAACTGTTTTTCAAGTGGGCAGGAAGCCCTGGCAAGAGCAGGATAATTCAAATCCACTGCCCACAGACCTGTGCCACAGGAAGCTACCTGAAACACTAAGGTGATTCTAACCTGTCACTACTTCCCTGCCACCTAAGAGGCAACATGGCACCAGGCTCAAGGGCAGACTCTACAGCCACATTCTTTAGGTGTTTATCCCAATTCCACAACTGCCTAGTTGTAGGCCTGTGAGGTTTCTTGCTCCATAAGAGGGATATTAGGGATTTCCCCAGCGATCCAGTGGTTAAGACTCCGCCTTCCAATGCAGGGGGCACGGGTTCGATCCCTGGTCGGGGAACTAAGATCCCACATGTCGTGTGGTGCAGCCAAAATTTTTAAAAATAAATAAATAAAATAAAGTAAAGAGCAATAATATGTTTTTAAAAAAGATGGATATTAAAACAACCTCACAGAGATTAAATTTGATACTACAATGTAGAGCTCAGGGGGCAGGGCCTGCATACAGAGAGCGCTCAGGAAATGCTGGCTGCACTTACCCTCCCCTCGTCTGGGTCTGCTACAACCTCTAGTGTTACTACTACGGGAAACCCATGTGTATGTGGTGTGGATATTCGGGTAATAACAGCACCCCGTCTTGTCTAGACGGCCAGCATGAGACAAACGGAGAAGTCTGGACCAGAGCACAGTGCAAGTAGGAACAGAGCTGACATGTCCACGGTGGTCCTAAACATGAAGCCATATGAACCAGGGGATGAATCTTCCTTGCCAGAGACGTGTACATGTTAAAGAAAGTCATGCTTTCTGTCCACCGTTAATGAGAACACCAGGCAAGGGTCAGGAGCCATGTCCTTCGATCTCCTCTGAGCAAATATCTAACCTGCTTCCAATTCTGAGGTAATTTTATAAAAATGCAAATAACCTGCTTTCAGCTTCAGAAACCATTTCAGGAAGGGAAACCAGCAGACCAGGTAACATCACTGTAAAACATTTGGAGCAGCCTCCGAATAATTGAAACGAGTCAAAAAAGAAAACCGTGCATGTCAAACCAGTCTGCCTTCTTCCATGAAATATATTCCTCGGTGTTTGGCTCAAATTTCTGTCATTTTTGGAAAAGAAAATCACTGGAAACACCAAAGCATTAAATTGGTTCCAAATGATCTGAGGCCTCACATCCAGGAATGTGCTGGGCAGTTATGTGCCCCGTGCGGCTAAAACCAGCAGCGTCCCCCAGGGCTGCTCCCCTGTGAGTCTAACCAGGACTTGAAAGCACAACCCAGGCTGGCTTCTTCATAATGATACCTTAGTGTTAGTGTCATCCACTTGGCACAATTTGAGGATAATTACAATGGGTTTTTTTTTTAACTTTCTTTCCCTAAGCACATTCGTAGAAACAACAGTCTAACAGATGAAAATTTTTTTTAAAGTTTAAAGTTTGAACAAAGAAGAGAAATAAAGGCCCCTTTACTATATCAAGTTACAATGCCTTTCTAACTGCAATATCCCCCTGTTTCTGTTCACTGGCCCGGAGTTCTTTCACATTGGCTTTCTTGGAGCTCAAACCACGAAAACATCTGGATTACATTTTTCAGACTAATAAGAGATGGAATAAATAGGCTAAAACTACATAAAACCTATTAAGGGCCAAAAGGGACTTTTACCTAAATGTGGTTCAGGAATGCATGTGCCTATTAGAACACGTTAAATGAATTATTGGCCTTTGATAAGTATTTTTCAGTCAAAGATTAGCTAAAGAAAAGCAACTTGTGCTATGATGTTAAAATTCATACACACAAGAAATGTCGTGTAATGTTGTCTCCTTTTGATTATTTTCAAAAATAGAATTTTAAGTCATATCCATTATATTCCCCCTACACACACACACACACACACACACACACACACACACACACACACACACACAGAGTAAGAGTCAGTAAGAATATGTGCGAATACAACTTCCCTATTATAGAGGGAGGTTTAGAGGGATGGAGTCTAATTCTGTTTAGGAAATTCATTTTCCTGACTTCATTTTGGTTCTCTGACTCTACAGATATAACCACAAAGACTTAACCAAAACTAGTAACAGCTTTTGTCCTCAGATTTAGGATACATTTATTTAGAAGTATATATAAAAACCATACCTGTGAGAACCTGAAACAAAAAGTAGATCCCATTTAGAGAGTACAAACCTTAAGGAACCATTAGGAATTTTCCTGCCTTCCAAATGAACTTGTGCCAGTATTTAGTAATTTCTACTCCCAGGGAAGTCACAACTCCCCCAAATGTGCTGACCCCCCTGTCACTGGCAAAGTGCAGAGCACTGCTCAGGTCTCCCTTCAAAAAAGAACTGGCTGTTCATCGGCAAAAAATGCACGTAGCTGACTCCCCAGCTGCTGGCCCCTTCTGATTGGCCTCAGGCCCTTCCCTGCAGGCAGCCCCAGCAGTGACAGTGCAGTGTGGGGCTGACAGGGCACAGAGAGAGAGTCCCACCTGCACCCAGTCTGAGGCTCAGCCCGCCCAAGCCCACCTCCTCCCCCTTGATCCTTGAGAAGCACGGTCCCCCAATAACCGTCTTCTACTCCTAACTCTGTCCCAACACCTGCTTTCTGGAGCTTCCAATAGACACAGCCTATTTATTCTGAGTTTCCCCTTTGAAAAATATCTCGTCCTACATCTATATAAAAACTCTGAGACTTCTGATACAACTAGAATTTCCCAAAACATGTGCCCAAATGAATTAGTGAAGAGATGCTTTCCTGCCTCTACACAATTCCTTTTACTAGTTCAAACACAACCAAATTCACTTTTCCCTCTCCCCGAGATTTTTTTTCTCAAGGATTCATTATTGAGAACTGCTCATGTTTCCATGTCCACCCACCAGGGAGTGTACAGGGCAGGGAGGGACTCTTCATTGTGGATGTGCACCGGCACACAAAGTGGGATATCTTACTGGAAATTTATAAGAAAAGCGTTTATTTTCTAACAATTTTTTTTTTTGCTGTACTTGAAGAGTTTCCCACCATACAGAAGTGGGAAAGTAAAGGAATTCACATTGCATGGGTGGTTTTATATGTAGAAACTAACATTACCTTAAATGGAATTGGGTTTTAGAACTGCTGAGTGAGTGTTCTAGTGGTTACAGCCATTCCTACAAAAGGAAAGCCAAAGAACGTTTCTAACTTTGAAGCAACTGACAATGGAAATCAGGGATCATCTAATACTGGCTTAGTGAATTCCATGACTGAGAGGAACACAAAAAAGCTCAAGGGTTTAACACAAAAAACAATGATGGGACATTTCAACTTTACCAAATTAAAGACAAGCAGCAGTTTTTGATAGTGAATTGATGTGTTTTTTCATTGTTGTTGGCTTTTTATTGTTGTTGTTTTAGTTTAAAGGAATACACAACTCAGGATCATGGAACATAGGTATTGAGGAAAGCTCTATAGGGCCAAGTGATAGTATCAAAAAAACAACATCAAACAACTAGACACACCTGATGCCTGTGTGAACTTGGGTCTAGCTAGCTGAGATATCTAACGAGGAAGAGAGAAAATGTTTGGTACCTTGACTTTGGCGGTACATCCTGAAAGTCGAAAAATCCCTTCAGATTCCAGACCCGATTCTTCAACTTTCTGAAAGAACTGGCAAGCAATGATACATTACAAAAATAAATACTTCCATATGATTACAAACATTTGAAAGAATAATGATGATGAAAACAATCGATACATTACCAAGCATATATACATGCCTGGTACTTGAATGCCTAGTTAAATGTTCACACTCTCCCAGGAGGTCAACATTAGCCTCCAATTTGCAAATGAGGAAATGGAGACTTAGAGCTGTTTTCCACTTTCCCCAGGGTCAACCTCAGAAGTAATGGCACCAACTCTCTCACGCTGTGCTCTTAGCCAAGAAACTACACTGCCACTTAACTATTTTAAGATCTGATTACTGTACCTCTTTCTGCAGACTGACCAATAAGAAAAGACCCTAAATTTACTATCATTAGTTGCACTATTCTGGCTAAGAAACTATAGGGATTCTCGAAATCTGACCAAGGGATTACATACTGTAAAGGCTTATAGGTCTCATGAGCTCTCATGGTAATGATGATGGTTTATTATTCAATAATAATAAACACTAACATTGATTGTGCACTTACTGTGTGTCAGATAACATTCTCAGCACTTAACGTACATTAACTTACTTAACCCTCACAATAATCCTATGAGGCGGGTACTAGTGGAATCCCCATTCTACTGCTGAGGAGACCGAGGCATGGAAAGGAGAAAGGATCTGCCCACGTTCACACAGCAAGAGCAGGATCCAGAGTCTCTGCTATTTTCCCTTCAAGAAATGATGGTGCCTGGAGCTAAGGTAGTTCCTGTAGGTATGAAGAAAAGTAGATATTTAGCAGGAAGAAACATGTTCATAAGAAAAGACTCTCCCACAGGAGTAGAAGAGCAATGCCTCAAGCTGTCTTAAATGAGAAGCTAGCACCTATTGAGATAATACGAGATAAACCCAGATTTAGTTTTAACTAGCATTTATTGTGCACCTTCCATGTGCTAGGTTTTTGCACCTACTTAACAATATAAATTCTTGTGTTGAATCTTCTCAGTCTTAGATTTTTATGCATTTTCTTCAGACTCTGTCCTTTCACTAGAGGACAAAGGGCATTATTCTGGTTCTAATTCAAGGAACGAAAGGAAATCTTAGAGTCACCATGGACTTGGCCTTGGATATGCATACTGTGCTCCTTTTTGCATCTACCTCTTGTGTGTTCTTGGGCAAGCTATCTCACCCTACGATGCCTCCGTTGCCTCACCAGTAGAAGGGAGATGATAACACGGACCTCCTGGGGCTGCTCGGTGCTGTCCAGACGTGACAAGATACAGACGGCTGGGTGCAGGGGAGGTGCCCTACAGACGCGCATACTGGGTGTCGCCAGCATCCTCTGGCCCCCTGGTTGCCATCCTCCCAGCTCCTATTGGCAGCCAATCAATCACCTGATTTGAGGAACAGCTCAATTTGAGGTATTGGTAGCAAAATTAAGGAAGATAGTAAAGAGACATAGAACTGTTATTGGGAATAAAGTAAGTATGTTTCCTCACTCAGTATTTTCGCATATCATTTAAAAACTGAATTGAAAATTCAACACGATTTGTGTTTAGGGCTTGGAATTTTACTTGTGCCACCGGATGTCACTATTGAATAAATGCATAATTAAACCAGTGTAAATTGTTGGCTATAAAAAAACGTGACACAAAAGCAAATGAGCCATTAACCAGTGATGGTCACAGAGACAACCACATATGATAGTTCAGGTAATATCAGTTTCAAAACCTCCCAAACCAAAATTCTTCTTTGTCTAAATGGATCGTACCTTCTCAGTCATACCTCAAACACCACCAGAATAAGCTGATTTTTAGACTTTATTTAGCTTTGTCTGGAAAATTCATTTAAACAATTATACATACACATTTAAAAACAACCAACCTGTGATATATCTCAGCAAATACTTGTATGATTAGTAAATGGACTGCTAATAATTAACAGTCATCTCTTATACAGGACAGAACAATCAAATACACACACACACACCCAAACACATACATACACACAAATAACATTTTTTAAATATTCAAAGAAATATAACGGAAGGAAGCCATGTGACAGAGCATCTGCGCTCATCACCTGATGTTTTATGATCAGACAATGAAACAGGCTCCAGAAGTTCTCAGCAAGGCAGACATGCCCAAGTGTTTGTGGATGTCATGTGGATGTACAGAGGAAACTTGGAAATCACCAAGGCCCAAGTCCTAATAGGGCTTTAGTGTCTTTAAATCTAAAGGAAAATTCATTAGTGGGTTTACAAACAGCACATTGCAAGCACAGGGCTCTATTAACTCCCCCTTTATTTACATTGAACTCACTTTTTGTAACACAAGGGGAACTTTCACTCCAGCATCTTTCCTTCGGTCATTTTCCAGCAGGACTGTAAGAGGAACTCCAAAAATCCCACTGTCTTCATTGTAAAATAGCCAAGAAAGAAAAAATAATCAGAAAAGCACCGTCTTATTCCCATGTATCAAAGTGTTAAAGCCAGAATAAGTCTTTTGTTTTGCTTTGTTTTGTTTTGAGAATAAGTCTTAATACCTCGTCCTTTTACTTTCTCCGTTTTGTTTCTTTTCAGTTGAATACGAAAGGCATCAAAAAAGGCCGTCAATTCAATCAGAGAGAGATGGCGGATTTTCTTCATGTCTTCAGCAGACAGATCTCCTGCTTCAGTTAGGCCGAATCTGGTTTTCTGAACAATAAATTTCTAAAATACATATTGAGGATATTTATTTTTTAAGGCAAAGGAAAATTATTATACCTTCCTTCAAATGCCACCTGGACATTCTAAATCTGTACAGCAAGACATGCTATTAATAAAAAAAATCTGAGGAGCATGCTGCATCACAGAAAGATTATGAATATGATTTTTAGAACATCTGCAGATCACTACTACACTAAATTGAAACAAAACAGTGATCTGAAGTATACCATAACGTCATCATCACAACTGTGATGTAAAGAATTTAGGTAATTTCTCAACTGAAACCGATTGCACCTGCTTGCTGAGACAATAAGTTATTCTACCTTAAAAATCAAATTTAGGTAATTCAAAATATTCTTAAAAAAAAAATGCATAGAAAGTGCCAAATAATTCTACTATCATTTTTAAGCCAATTATATTGTTATATTCTCCATTTCCACACTAGGAAACAAAATAAACTAAAAGAACAATAAAAAACCCTTCAACAGTCCAGAAATATTGTGAGGACTATAAGAAGTAAGACCTTTAAAAAACAAGAGATTGTTCTTGTAATAAATAACAGAAATATTACATATAAGTAATAATAATAAAATATAAGTATTATATAATATATAATTACATAATAAGTAAAATATAAATTTTATATTTAAGTATATATATAAAATATATAACAAATACTTTGCTCTCAGAAAGCCTGGTATTGAAAGAAAATGGCTAAAGTAGAAATATACAATAGTTATTTAAATTACAAAGTTGTAAGTATACATTCTCCATAGGAGTTCCCTAAACTAGAGCTTCCTTGGGATTTTTAAAGCATCTACCAATTCATTCATTCATTCATTTACTCATTCATTCAACAGCTGTTCTTTGAAATTCCAAGTATTTAAAAGCTAAACAACAAAACATAGGGTGTGGTCTGAGGCACACCTTGTGCTATTAAACACTTGGTTATTTTATCTTCTTTCTGAGACCAAGGTGCCACATGACAATAACACATAACAACAACAGCAACACAACAAGAACTGCAATCATTACTGAGCAATTATTGGCAATACGTGCTACACCCTATGCAGAGCTCTTCATGGGAGGCTGCCCTGCACCCCAGGTGAGCCCAAACTCAGGAGGAGACAGACATGATGAGGAGACTGGGGGTCAGCATCCTCTCTTGGACAATTCTCTCCAAAGGTTCAGAGGGACTCCCCCTGCAACCAGAGTCCCAGAGCTGGGTTCCCTCTTTTGCCCCAGAATGCCACTGTGCCCTCCGACATAGAGGCTGCATAGGGTCCAGGAGGGGTTTAGAAGATGGACACGTGTAGGTTTAAATACCGTTTCTGCCTCCTATTAGCTGTGAAGATTTGGATATGTTACTTAGCTTGTTTGGGCCTCAGTTTCCTCAACTGTAAAATGGGAGCAATCACTAGGATGATGAGAACTAGAATACCTACTGCAGTGTCTGGCCCATAGGAGGCACCTGGCGGGTCTTACAATTCTTGCCCTGTCCTCTTCCCCTCCATCACAGGAATGGTCCAGGCCACCTGGGGCAAAGCCTCTGCCTGATTCTAGATGACTCATTCCTCTAGCCCTGAAACTGCCTGAGCCCTGCTCGTCATGCCTCCAGCTCTGATCAGCACAGAATATTCAGGACTCCACTTCTTGAACTCTTCACAAATGCATTCACTGAGTAACAAATAGATCAGCATAGCATATTTCCTGTATTGGGCTTTCAGAATACAATTATCCGGGATATAGATAATGAGGCTTTCAGGCTAATGAAGTATGTAGCTCTACTTTCCCATCCCATAATAATATTACAAATTCTTGAATTTATTTTTGATGAATTTTTAGTGTCTGCCCTATAAGCTCTCACTTCTTATTGATAATGACTGTGACTTTCTGCAGTGCTCCATCATGACATGTGGCTTCTAATGCACAAGTAGGTATACAGTTACAGTTAGAATCGGCATCAACCTATAAGTAAAGTAAGGATATAAAGTGCATGAAAGCACACAAGCCAAGTGGAAATCCTGTTTCATCTACAAAGCAGTACTCAAGCATATACCCTAGCAACTCTTCCTCAACCCAGAGCTGCCAGGTACAGCCAGGCAGGCTGTGTACTGCACAACAAATAATGTCCCTGGTGTGATGCAACACTGATGCCTGGCCTCTCCCATGCCCTTGTGCACACACAAAGAAATTTTTTTAAAAATTCTAGTTTGTCCCACAGAGAAGTCACAGGAAGCTAGTGGAATAATCATGAAAGGTTTTTACTTACAGGTAAAACATAGTCTTCTTTCTTAAAATCTGACTTCTTAAATTTATTTCTTTTTGGAGCCTCTGTAACCATTTCTGAATAAGATACTTCAAAGGACAGCTCTTCAGCTTGTAGTGGAATGTCCTTTTCCAGATATTCATCATCTAAAGAACAGAGGATGTGGAATATTTAATATGCCATTTAATCAATCAATACCATTTACTGTAAAATAGGCACAAAATATTTACAAGTTAATCCATAAGCACGTTAGAATGTTTACATCCCAGGAAAAGCATTAGACTCACCCAGAATGATTTCAGTTAAGCAATTAATGTAGTGTCATCAGATTTCCACATGAACAAACTTCTATAATCGTTATCCAAACAAACTTTCTGTTTAATCTGATGTTCTTAATTTTAGATGTTTATGTCTCATGAAAAGCATGGAAGATTATTAGATTACTAGAAAGACCAAACTGAAATATTTCTATATATTCTCATGATATTAAAATTAAGTCCATCCAGACCCAACGTTGCTGCTATTGGGGAAGCAAAAGCTGAAAGCAGAGGGAGAAAGGGTGGAGGCCCCACAGAAAATTCCTGCCTACTTGCATTCCTCTTGGATTTTTTCCCAAACTGTGGAACTGTGCCTCTTAAGATTTGTTCAAATTCAGTTTGCCCTTCACTACTAGATTTGTTCAGGTGAATTAATCCTAATTCTTGTGATTTTGTATCATATGATGCACATTACAAAGCTAAATGGGTGACAAGTACTGTCCCGTATCCATGTTTCTCTCAAGTCTGAAATTAAGACAATAGATTCCTTACCAAAAACAAGTGAAATCATTTCAGTAGACCTAAATCCGATTTTTGACTAAGAGTTTGGCTTGCCATCTTGTTTCATTGCCTGGCAAAACTGTTCATATGTCATGAAAAGTATTTGATTACAAAAAAAAGAGCTCATCTCTTTTACCCTCTTCTATAGACAGTGGCTAAATGAAAACCAAATAGAACAAAAGGAACAAAAGATAAAAATGATAGAAGACCTAGTTAATCTCAATTAAAAGTTTAACCGAGAAATTTGTAAATCAACAAATTTAAAATTCTAAACAGTTATACTGAATTAAAACACAATAAATGGATACAGTAAGAACTCAGAAAATAATGAGGGCACAGTTAAGATTTTCACTCATCGTACAGAGGCTTGCATGCAAATCAGAGTAAGATTAATTGTTAAATAAAACGCTAACTTCTTAAGGACCTATGGACAGATTCTTTGGACAGTGTTGATTATACAGGCTGATACTCCAAATCACCAGACTACTCCAGGTAGACTTTTATCTTTTAGTGGTATGAGTTGAACTGAATAACAATATGGCAGCAAATAGAATGATGTGGAATAATTTACAGCAAATCCATTCTCTTCGTTTTTCTTTTTTTTTGGAAACAGCTTTATTAAAATGTAATCCACATGCCTAGAATTCACTTATTTGAAGTGTACAGTCAACGGTTTTTAGGATATTTGCAGAGTTGTACAACCATTGATCAATTTTAGAACATTTTCATCACCCCAACTTATTTGAGTTTTGAAGCTAATGTTGCAAGTATGGGGTTCTGCTGTATCTGAGAAGACGGTGCATTATTTAGGGAAAATTTTGAGGAATCACAAAAGTGTGGCCTAAAGGGGCCTATTTTTAACAAGGAGGATTTGAGATTCCATACTGAGCCCATGCAGAGCATCCAATGCTCAAGTGAAAGAGGCCCATTTAAAAGCTAACCCTGTTACTCTGTATATCACAAGCTGCTCTGTTGCTGCATTTACTTGAGCATAATTAGAGATTCTTGGAAGTGGTCTACTTCCTGGTCTGCTTGATACTGTTAAGCAGATCCAGATTACCTGTGAGAGAGGCCCCAAATCAAAGACACTGCCTAAATGAGTAGTTTCTAAATGATGCAGTGGGAGTACAGGTGGAAAAGATTCTGCTTCCAATCTGGTTCAATTAGTTTTGTCTGGTATGACAGATGGGCTGTTTGGAGGTGATGGGAGGAGAGGCCCGGGTGACAGAATCAAAAAGGGGAGAAAACACATTTACATTTTGTTTTCAGAAATTCACTGTTCACTGAATTGAGTGCCAGCACAAAAGCAAAAAGACACAGCTTGAGTTCAGTAGGAGTTTGTGTCACTCACCACTCACTGCGTTCTGCACCGACTGTCCAGGGTCTGCTGAGCCATTCGAATGAGCTGGCACATCTGGAATAGTCTCCAGGATAGACTGTGAAACAAGGGAAGACGAACACAAAACAGCTTATCATAAATACAGTCTACCCTACGTTTCAACCTGATTTATGTTCTGCAGTATATTTGAATTCTTTTCACAAAAAGCAATTCTTGATTCCATGAAGGGCTTGAATCTGATTTCCTTTGTTTTCTCACTCAGTTCAGACCTGTACAGCTCACACAGCTTTCTCAAAAGAGAACTAAGTCAAGGTCAAAATAACCACATCTTCTTAAATGTTTGTTGTCATACAGTTCCTAACGTAAAAATTACAATGCTTGATGTCACACAGTTTGATGATTATTATATTTGTTATTCTTGATGCAGCTGGTCACACATTTTGGTCGTAAACTCTAAGTCATGACATAGCTAGATGGTTAGTAACAGGGATGCTGGAGCCAGATTGCTTGGATTCTAATCCTGGTTCTTCCACTTCGTGTGACTTCAAGCAAGTTACAGGACTCTCTATTGCTTAATCTCCTGATCTGTAAAATGAAGATGATAATAGAACATATTTCAACAAGTTATTATGAATTTTAAATGACTCTAAATCACATGGAACAATATCTGGCACATAGTGAGTACTGCATGAGGGTTAGCTACTATTAATATACTCATACATTAACTTCTTTGCTAGGAAATACAGAGTGATAATAACTACCAAAAATTTAAGTACGTTTTCTAGTTCAGTGTCCTCTCTTAATTAATTTCCTACTTTCTTCACTGCAATCCTGCCAAAGCACAGCACTCCCCTGCAACATTATCAGAAGTTGAGTAATTAACTTTGTAGAGCTCTGTAGAGCTTTGTAGAGCTCTAACTCAGGTTGGATGGGTACTAGTAAAAACTTACACACAAATTCTACCATTTCTACCAATATAAATTTTAACGTGCAAGTTATCAGCTGTGAGTATGTGTGAGGGTGAAAATCTGCTATTCCATCAAGAATCTTTTTTATGCTCTTCACACATAAGTCTGTTCTTTTTTCCCCAGAGCCTGACGTCGTTTCTTTTATGCTCATATTTATTTAGCAATATGAACTGAACACCTGCTTCATGAAAGATCCTTTATTATGTACTACAAATTGCACAAGGGAATCTCGAATGCTGAGCTTTGCGTTCTCTTTTTCCTATTTTATTCCAAAGGAGATGACGTATCTTATTGTATAAACAGAATGTGAATATATTGCCAACTATTAAAACACAGATGCTCAATTATGTAATTGGTGGCTCTAAAAACTAACACTACAGAATAAAGATTACCTATACACTGAAATCCTTAAAAAGATGTGGAACACTTTTTTCAGTGGTTTCCTTACGTTTTTCTAGAAAGAAATGTTTTATTAAACTTTGTAATAACTCATCTATAGAAGAGAACACTCCTGAAAATTGAGAAACACTCATGTAAGGCTTGAAGCTGATGGCTTGGGATCCTTGAATGGACTAAATGTCAATTTCGTAATCTGTAAAGTGGGGAAGTGCCATCTGCTGTCTGGTTTAACTGGTCTCCAGCCAGCCTATAGTATTGAATGAGGTCCCACTTTTTGTAATATAAATTATTCTGGGACTTTCCTGGGGGAAGCAGAAATTTAAATCGTGACCCTTGCTCCTTAGCTATTTATAATGAGGAGACAAGAGTAACATTTATGGAACATTATTAAAAGGCAATCCACTCTTGAGAGCTAATTTCTACACTACTAGTGTTTACTGGAGAGTAAAGGAGAGGAAAGAGGTGCCACCCAAAAGGTTTCACTGAAGAGGTGGCTGACCTTGCACTGGAACTCAAGGAATGATGAAAAGGACTTACAAAGGCAGGGAGGCGGGCAAAGCATTCAGGCCAGACATGGAATTATAAATTTCAGGTATGGAAATCTGAAGCATTTTGGCTTCATGAGAGGATCACGGAGAGCCTGATTTGCCAGGAGTTGACACAAGGTATTAGAAAAATATGAGAAATATGTTAGTCAAGAAGGTTTTGAAAGCCAGGTAGAGGTTCTCAGACTTAAGACTCATAAGGGTTAAAACACAACAGGACAAACAAAAGAACATTCATGTGTTAAAGCAGGGGGATGACTTGGTGAAAATGAAAAGGAAGATCTCTCTGCCAATAAAGGGACCATGAGTTTTGAAACAGGTTGAATGAAAAGGCTCAGTGCTTGGTATTCATAATTTTAAAACATCCATTTACTCATTAAACATATTAATATTAGAATCTTTAAAATATTTTCACTAGTGATTTTAATGTATTTCAAACACAAATGCCACTCCCATTTAAAACAAACTTCCCTAGCTTGTCCATAATGGATCCTACCATTTCCCTACATGCCCAACCACTAGAGTTTCCCACTGGGGCCTCAGCTGCTTTAGGAGAGGCAAAGCTTCCCAGCTACCAACACTTGCTCTGCTGCCCAAATCCTACTGCACTGGGATTGGAGAGTAAGGATTAAAGGATTATTATTTTAAATTCCAACATTTAGAAGGTTAGCACTATCTGCTTGAGTTCTCTTAAAACTAGACTTTGACTATCTGATATTTCCTTCACATTAAAGAAACACCATACCAAATATTTTCCGTGTTCATTACTTACAGGAGAAACTCACCGACGCAAAAGATGTTTCTGACCTTCCTGACTGGCTGCTTGTTTTTTTCTCATGGTTGCAATCTATGTGTTATAACTCTATATCCTAAATCTGCCTGTGCTTCAGTCATTACAGACAATAAGGCTCCCCATATTCCTCTTTTGCATCTGAGATCAGAACTGATAAATCCACCTCTTGCATCCACTGTGCCAAATTCCCCAGAGATGAACGTAAATAGCCACATTCACTGACAAATATGTAACCAATTTTGAAATAAAAAATATAATAAAAATTACAAAAACTATCCAAATGTGAATTTAAAGGCATTCCGATGCCATCTATGAATCTGAAATTATAAACTAAATACTAAAGACAATGAGAGTAATAAATTCCAAAAATCCATGTGAATAGCCGAAGTATTATTCAGATTACTTCTTAACCTTAAACACAAGTAATAAAGTTTAAAAATAAATGGACACCAAGGGGGGAAAGGGGCAGGGGGCTGGGGGTGGTGGTGTGATGAACTGGGTGATTGGGATTGACATGT
>NC_041232.1:29607122-29628051 GCF_002837175.3 Physeter macrocephalus
ATACACTGATGTGTATAAAATTGATGACTAATAAGAACCTGCTGTATAAAAAAATAAATATAATAAAATTCAGGAAAAAAAAAAGTTGCTGATGTAATGGACAAGTTCAGAGCAAATTCTTCTAAAAAGGGGTATTCTGAAATTTTTGTGTCTGACATTAAAATGAGTATATATTTCAAAAAAAAAAGAAGAAAAATGTTTATAATCCAAGAGACTAGGAAAAATTATCCAAGTAGACTCAAGAGTGAATGAAAAAAATTAATAAGGATTGAATAAATTAATACAACAGGAAAAGTAGGCTTAATTAATTAAAGGTAGTGACTTTTAAAAAAAATACTGCCAACACAGGCAAGTATTTACATTCTGATAGACATAAATTTTAGGAAGAAAAAAGGAGTAATAGCTACCATCACAGAAAATTTTAAAATTATGCACCTAAACAAATGTGTGTATGTACATATATATATTTGTGTACATATGTGTTTACACACACACACACCAACATATATTGAAATTTTAAAAGAACTGGATGTTTTGCTAGAACAAATACACATTACCAAATTCACACAAGTTGGGATTGAAAGGAATATAATCCCTAAACCATATCCATTGAAAAATTAATCAAAGCATTAGGTCTACAATGATGCCAGGCCTTGGCATAAAACTGTAAATAATAGTTTTTACAGATTATACGTTTACACCAAAGTTTAATAAATAGCTCCAAAATACTGAAAAAGATTCAAAGTTCTCAACATGTTTGTACCAAGATTAGCATAACTCTGGTAATAACAAAAAGAAATTATATATTATAGGCTAACTCCACTTACTAGAATAGTGGTTAAAAATGCTAAAATGGTAACAAATCATATTCAGTAGCATAAGAAAAGAATAATATAACACAAATAGGGTTTAACTAAGCAATGAAATTATAGTTCAACATTAGAAAAACCTATCAATGTAATTTCCTACAGTAATTGCCTTTTAAAGAAGAAAAACATACATTCATTTTAATAGATGATACAATCATTTGATATAACTCAATCTCTACTCCTGATAAAAGTAACTACAAGGCTCAGAAACCCAGAACAAATATTCTTCTTAATAGTGAAACTTAGAAGAATTCATGAGAAAATAAAAAATGTATCAAAAGATCTCCATAATTATTATTCAATGTTATAAGTGCTTGAGGTTGGTTCAATAAGATAAGAAAAGTAAATAAGATGAATAACTACAATCGTCCCTTGGTATATTCATGGGGGATTGGTTCCAGGACCCCCAAGGATACCAAAATCCTCAAATGCTCAAGTCCCTTATACAAAACGTTGTGGTGTTTGCATATAACCTATGCATATGCTTCCGTATACTTTAAATCATTTCTAGATTACTTATAACACCTAATACAATGTAAATGCTATGTAAATAGTTGCTGGTGCACAGCAAATTCAAGTTTCGCTTTTTGGAACTTTCTGGGATTTTTTTTTTTTCTGAATATTTTCATCCTGCAGTTGGTTGAATCCTAGAATGCAGAACCTAAAAATAAAGAGGGCTAACTGTATTTTAAAGATTGGGCAAATAAAACTTTCAGTATTTCAGATGATGTCTGCACAAATTATAAAATCAAATGAAAAATTCTAAGAAATAAAAAAGAATTTTCAGAAAGGAAACTATAAGAGAGACTTTTGTGAGTAACAAAAATACTTTCCTTGTATATCCACAAAAACAGACAAGAAGATACCATGAAAAATCCCTACCATTTAAAATACCAGTGAAAGCTATTAAGTTCCTAGTAACTAAGAAATGAAAAAATGTGTAGGAAAAAATATGAGAGGAAATTATGAAATTTTATTGAAGGATATAAGATACAAATGAATGGAAAGACACAATTTTTTCTCAGTGGGAAGATTCAATATTTTAAGATGTGAATTCTCTCTGACAATCTTTAAATTCAATGAAATTCTGAGTGGAGTACTAACAAGATTTTTATTTAATGGGTAGTGATAGCCTCAATACAAGTTCATCTGAAAGAAGAAAATTTCTGAGAACAGGAAAGAAAATTTTGATTCTAAACAATGATGGCAAACTTGTAACAAATTTAAATAAACAAAACATAGAGTCAGAGTAATTAGGATCGACCCTGTATACGTAGAGAATTCACTTATCATAAAGGTGCAAATCAAACAAGTAAAAAAGATGAAAGAATGAAAAAACAAGATGTTGGTCAAGCCAAGGCTATCCCCTTGGAAAAGATAAAGTTAGGTTACCTACTTTATCCCATTCCACCACATAAATGCCAATAGTGAAAGTTGTCAAGAGCCTCTAGAGTCTTGGAGATAACAGTAAATAGTCAGTGAGATTTTCCCTGAGAGGCCGGCGAGATTGGCGAGATTTACCTTCATAGGCATCATGGCCAGGACCCCTGAAGCCCTTGCCTCCACTGCACTGAATCACTGGAAATCCCACCATGTAGGAGAAACTGGGGAACCAAACCGGGGTGCCCATGGCTCCTTATAATCAAGAAGCAGGGAAGTCAAAAATGTGTTTACATCATGGTAAGAAGTTCTAGAATGATTTTCAGTACAGGTGCAGAAAGAGTTAAGTTGGCATCTGTGGGCTACTTTAGCAACTAACCAATTTGTTTAACATTTCAAAGTAAAGATATTATGAGTAACAAACAATCCAAAGTAAGTCACACTAGAGACAGGTACCAATGAAATTTTTTTGAGTGTCATTACTGCTGAAACTTTTACTTATGTCATTATTGACATTCAATCAGTTTTCAGAAAAACAAAATGAAAACAAAAACGAAATCTGAGTGACTAACTTACCCCAGGAAGCTCTATCTATAACTGCCATGCAAGATCATTTTCTTTCTCTTACACTGTCAAACTTTCAAGGATCCTATCTGTAGACAACACGTGTTCAGTAAAGATTTGGTGAATGAATAAATCAATGAATCAATGAATCAGCAAAGAATGAAGAAACAGAAAAACATCACAAGCATCGTGGTCACAGAGCTGCCATGGAAAAGCCTAGAAAACAGGCCTACCTAACCTCCTCTTCTTTAGCAACTCAATGGTGCAAACACCATGCTTCAAGTTCGGCTTGGTGTGTGCACAGAGCTACACACCGTACTTTCTTGTTGGCTTATAGAACAGGTGAAGTCAGCTAGGGGACAGACGAGTGGTCAGAGACAGGAGCTTTTTAACTAACTAACACTAACTAGAAAGTGGGGAGAACTGCTGCAGGCATGGAGCAAGACTTGCAGCCACAGCGAGGATGAGATGGACGGTATAAGCTAAAGTCCGGGAGATCACTTAGGCGGCTGCTTCAGTAACACAGAAAGATGATGAGTTTCTGTACTAAGGAAGCAGCTGTAGGAAAAGAGGGGAGTAGACATATTCTAAAACTATGTACAAGATAAAATCAACAGGTGTCAGAGAAGACAGGTAGAGGTGAGGCTAAGACTTAGGGCTGAGTGTTGGGCACATGGGTACCTCCAGCTGAGACTGAAAATGAAGGATCCTGGGCAAGGCCTTACTTAGAACAGGAATCCCCGGTCACGGGGGGGGGGACAGCACAACCATGTAAGGTCTACTGTAGGAAACTCCTCATTTCTAGGAGTTACCAGTTTGTAAATGACTTACTTTGTTTTCATCACTAAGTGGGGTGAACTGGAGATTATCTCTAGAATAGAGATATTCTCACTTATTTGCATTCCAATGCGTGGTCTTAAATGGGAAAGTAACAGCTGAATTTAAAGCCAGTAGGTCAGAAACTGTGGGTAACCCTTAGCCTATCAGAGCTATAACCTGCAGTGAGTGCTACTGACAAATATCACTCACATTATTTTATGCTTCTTAAATGATCACTATGAAACAAAACAAAACAACCTCATAACCAAAAATTTAAAAACACAACAGAAAAACTCATTCACATGGGGCTAATAGCATTATTTCCCTGAACAATGGGGGTGCCCTGAGAGTGCGTTGTGCATATCAACTACCTGGTATATCAAACTCGACAACAGACGAGAAACTACTGCCCAGGAGGATGCTGAATGTGCCCCCTCCATCTCTCTGTCTTGTCGTGTTCTTTTGCCTTCCATCAACTTGCCAGTGGAGAACCACTACTTTATCTAACAGGGTCTCTCACTTCTTCTGGTCCATTAGGCCACACCCTGCCAGGGCTCCTGCACAGAAACACCAACTGGGGGTTCCCAGTGGAGGTGGGGCGGGGGCAGGAATGACGAGAGTTTGAGACAAAGAAAAGTAGAAGTTCTACTACTCAAGGCCACGTGAGTGAATCTGTCCTAAGTGGAGGGTTTGTTTGGATGAGTCCTGAGAGCCAATGCTGGATACACAGGCAACAGTGGAGAGCCTTCAATATCAGGAGGAGGAAATTTTAATTTATCCTGCAGGTAATAGGACTTCTGAGTTAAGATGGCAGAGTTAGGACAGATCATCTGTAAGAACTCAGACACGGGGACAAAAGTTAACAAATCGCTCCATGTTTGATGCTCCTAAAGAACACTGCATCAGTATTAATTTATGGAGTCCTCTTTCAAACTGATCTATTCAATCCTCAGTTTTGAGTCTCTTTCTTCCTACCTGTTATAAGGTTGATGGGTCTATTGGCAGCTGTGGTTTCCTCACAGTGTTAGTTCAAGTTTTTCTCATCTGTTTGAAAGAAATTGCTCTTCTTGCCTTGAATTTGCAATTTTGCCCTGACATGCAATCATCTGGGCATGCGAGTCATGACTTACCATGGAGCCACTCCTGGGAACTGCAAAACTCCCTTCTTCATTTTGGGACCCATCTGACAGGGTAGTAATGTTGAAAGAAGCATCATCTGGCTAAATGGAGAAATGAAAGCACCATTCTTATTCAGGCAAATACTATCTAACATGTTTGTGTATTCCACTATGCGTACGTATTTAGATATGTGTGGCAATACACAGAGTTATGACTGCCAGGGAATGGGCAATTGCACCAGCGCTTCAGGGCTCATCACTGCGAACCAACTAAATGCCTGGCCCTCTGACAGACCCTGGCCCTGTGGCAGACACTGCTCCTGTCTGCCACAAATTCCATTTTCCTTAACAATATCTTGGTTTTGTTCCAGGGAGTGAGGTGTTAAACCAGAGAACTTGATTACCAGGCTTCTTTGCAGCTAAAAGTGATCATGTGACAAGTGTGGTCAATGAGGTGTAAGTATAATATTACGGGGCTTCCCTAGTGGCGCAGTGGTTGAGAGTCCGCCTGCCGATGCAGGGGATGCGGGTTTGTGCCCTGGTCTGGGAAGATCCCACATGCCGCGAAGCGGCTAGGCCTGTGAGCCATGGCCGCTGAGTCTGCGCATCCGGAGCCTGTGCTCCACAACAGGAGAGGCGGCAACAGTGAGAGGCCCTCGTACCGCAAAAAAAAAAAAAAAAAAAAAATATTACGAAGAGTGCCTCCAGAAAAGTTAAGGCTTTCCTGACCAAAAAGAGTAGGGTCAGCTGCTACATGCTCATAACAGCACTCTAGGTGACAGCCTGGAGTTGCCAGGCATCTTGCTCCAATGAGGATGATGGATGGCAGAGATGGCGGGGTCTGTGCTAAGGGGCATCACGTGGCTGCCCTGTCACACTTGGACCACCCCCTCTTAAGCATCTCCACGTGAAGCAAAGCAACTCCAACTTTTCTATTACATGCAGCCAAAGACAAACTTAACTTGTCTAATCTTATTTTTTTTAAACAGACCCTAGGACTATCTTTCACAGTGATTAGAATTCAATAGCAATAGTACCAAATTGTTTTTTCATTTATAAAGCTTGAAGTAGATTTTTGCTTTAGTGTACAAGGGCATTACTGAAATTTAAGAAATGAATATTCTTTTCTTTACTGAAGGAACCTTATGGCAAAATCGAATATATTTGATACTTATAAAAACATACGATATTTTGTTTTTAAAAAAACTGTCACTCATCTTTCTTGACCATATTTTCTAAATTTTCTATAGACGGTATGTGTTACTTTATAAAATAAACATAGGACTCTTTTTTCTTTAAAGGAACAAATAGAACACAGATCTAGCACAAGAAATTTAAGTCAAGATGGCAAGCTGACAATCACCTAACTCCCCTCACCCCAAATCACTAAAATGGCAGAAAACATATATATATATATATATTTTTTTTTTTAAAGAAACAGATTGTTAACAGCAATGGAAACCAGCAAAGAATTCCATAGCTGATAGAAATTTCTAGAAGAAAATCTAATAGAATTGATTTGGTAAAATAAAAACCTCTACTTGAAAACAGCATAAAAGAAAATTTTTTAGAGAGGGAAGAAAAAAAATAACAGAATGTACAAAGAGTAGGAAAGGGCCACAGGCAAATAGTTAAGAGCTGTTTACAAAATACTGATAGAGGTCCAGTAGACCATTCCTCTTTAAATATGCAGACAGCCCCTAAATATAACCCTAGAACCGCCCCCCCCAATTCTGTCTAAATAAAATGAACTAACTGCCTTGGGGTGGGTGGGCTCCTAGTCTGAGTACAGTTGACCCTCTGTCTCCACGGGTTCTACATTTGCAGACTCATCCAACCTGGATGGATAATATTTGAAAAAAAAATTCCAGAAATTTCCAAAAAATCAAAACTTGAATTTTACATATGCCAATAACTATTTATATAGCATTTACATTGTATTAGGTATTATAAGTAATCTAGAGATTATTTAAAGTATTCAGGAGGGTGTGTGTAGGTTATAGGCACATACCACACCATTTTATATAAGGGACTTGAGCACACATGGATTTTGGTATCCTGGGGGGTCCTGGAACCAATCCCCCATGGATAACTGAAGGAGGAGGGGGTCTAAAAGAGAAGGAACTTGGGAGACCACAACAAAAGAAATGGAGGGGCGATTGAAAATGAAATCGGCTTTGCCTGAATGAAGAATTCTTCATTCCCTTCATCAGTTTTGCATTTGGGGAGTGTTTACTGCACTAACCCACCTGCCCCCTCTATGCATCTTAAAGCTAAGTACATCCCAGTCACTCACAAAAACACACAATCAACAATATTGGCCTTTTAGTAAAATCAACCTACTCAATTGCACAGGAAACACACAGCAATTCCCTAATCAATCAAAATTAATAAAGACTTGCATTATAATTGCAGACAACTTTAGAGGCCCAGGGGTGGTAGTTCCACCTGAAAATGTGCTGGTGTCTTCTGCCTTGTTGAACACTTTTAGCCCTGATGGAGGCTTTGGTGGGTCATCCCACCCTCTTGCTGTGACAGGATTCTGATAGACAGGGGTATGGTGGAGGGACTGCGGAGCTGGACAGGAAACAAATCCAGGATCCTTAGTCTTGGTGAGAAGCTCTCTCTGCACTGTAAACTTGGGGACACTTGCTGTCACCCGACAGGAGATGTGCGCTTCCCTAATCAGATGGTGCTTTCACGTGGGCAGGACTCCACTGCTTGTATCACTTACTGCTACGCATTCCAAAAGCTAGCATGTTCTCCACACAAGATGTTTACATTTGGAAAATAACTGGGAAAAACTAAATTTTTGTTTCTTAGTTGATACTGAAAATAATGAAAAAAATTTATACGGTAATCTGTTATTTTTCCATATGAGCTCACCCACAAGGACCAAGCTTTAGTTGACAACATCCTCCACTTAGGATACACGTTTAAAAAATTAGTTTCTGTTGTTGTTGTTTCTGCCTGTAGATGCTTTCTTTAAAAGATAGAATTTAGTTATTTTTGATTTATTGAATTATTCTTAGCTGAGTTTAAGAGTTATGGGTCATGGGGCTGAGGGTGGCTTGTTTGTCAACAATCTGAATTATGTTGCATCTTTACCAAAGAGAAATGAGAATATACATCCTTTATACTAAACGAATGTATTGGCAGCATTATTCATAATAGATCAAAACTGGAAACAGTCCAAATGTCCATCATCAGGTGAATAGATACACCAATAGTAATATATTTACACAATTATTGTTAGTAATAAAAGGACTAAATTTCTATTTATAAATTTCTAAATTTTCTAAATTTTCTAAATTTCTAAATTTAGAATTTTCTAAATTTCTATTTATAAATGCTATATAAATAGTTACTGGCATATGCAAAATTCAAGTTTTGTTTTTTTGGAAATTTCTGGAATTTCTTTTCAAATATTATCCATCCGGGTTGGATGAGTCTGCAAATGTAGACTAAATGTAGTAATAAAAGGATTAAATTTCTAATACACACAACAAATGGATAAATCTAAAAATTATTTTGAGTGAAAGAAGCCAGACACAAGAGTGCATATTAATCTCAATAGGGTTTGCCTCTGCAGGAGAGGGAGGACAACTGACTGGAAAAGGCCTGAGAGAAATTTCTTTGGTGATGGAAATGTTTTCTATTTTGACTGACTGTAGTTATGAGTGAAAACACTTCTTCAGACTAACTGAATTACATACCTAAAATGCATGCACTTTAAAAAATATATATATATCAATAAAAAAGACACAGAAATAATCTCATTCCTTACAAATAATATAATTCTTATCTTCAAGGGGCTATTGCTGCTATGAATCAAGAACCTACAGCTACCATAACGGGTAAATCAGAGAGAAAAAAGTTGTTCTTGAGAAATAAGAATATGTTTGCTGAAATGTACAAGGAGTAAGACAAGCTCAAAAAAAAAAAAAAAAAAAACCAGAATCATAACCAAGAAAAAATTACTAATCTGGAAGATAAAGATAAAGAAATCAGAGCAAACAGACTAACAGGAGAGAAAATTTAGGAGATACTGAAATTCAATTCAAGCAAAGCAGGAACCATCTAATATGTGTTCTAGAAGGGGGGAACATAGAAAATGAGGAGAAAAAAATAACTTAAGACATAATAGAAGACAATGTCCAGAAACTGAAGAAAGAAATCAGTTCTCAGAAAGAACTCACTGAGCAGTCACCAAGATGAATGAAATAAGGGGGTGATTCTTGTGAAAGTTCAGAATTCCAGCCATAAATTCAAAATTCAAAAAAGTTGTAGAGAGGGCAAACACAAAAAGCTTATTTATAAAGGAATAAGATTCAGGCAACCAAAGAAGAGAAAAGAAACCCAGATTGTCATGTAAGAGTGCAAGAGTAGGTCAATGAGCAATATGAGAAATGCCACTGTGCGAGTTCTCCAGGAGAGCTAAGGTTTTCTGTTAACAATGAACAGTCAGTTGGCACATGTTCCTAACGGGATCTAGAGTTTGCTAACCATCTTGTAAGTTTAAGGATTAAATCCACATGTTATGGTGGTGGCGTGAAAGGAAAAAGTTAGAAGTTTCGTGCTAAGGTTGGCACTGCATTGCACTGCAGTTGTACTAGCCTTGGTTTATCCACCACTAGTTGCTCACTTTGTGATTAAAACAAACTCCTACTTGTTTAAACCAAGGTTCCTTAGATTTTCTTTACTACAAAGCAAACACAGATGCAATTGATCATTTTTAACAGAAGGTATGATTGTACTTTGCAGCAAATTATAAATCAACAGCAAATGTAGCTACTTGATTTTCACTTCAGACATTGGAAATAAACCAGATTGACTACTTTGCCTTTGAATTAACTAACACCTCTAATAACTAATTCATTTACGTTGACTACACATAAGGAAAATGTTTCTTTTATCTACACAAGTGATTTGTAGAGTAGTTTGTAAGGACTGTAGACTGGGTTGTAAGCCTTCTGTACAGGTTGTAAATCTTCTGTAAATGCCCAGATTTAGTGGCATTTGTGATTTAGAGTCAAGATTCAACCATGTATAATATATAGACAATAGACAATCATCTATATTATAATAGACAATTCCTTTATTGTAAGTAGCTTATTGCAAAATAAATGTGTTGGATATTAAAGAAATCATAAAATATGATATGGACTCTTTTGTAAAGGTTTCTTGAGATAGATTATAAAGTATACAATTTGATGAGTTCTGACAAATATATAGACCTATGAAACCATCACCACAGTCAAGACAATGAACAAAACCAGCACTCCCCAAATGTCCTCATGCCCCTTTGTCATCCCTCCTTCCCTCTCCTCCTCACCAACCCCTAGGCAATCCCTGATCTTCTTTCCCTCTCTATAGGTTAGTTTACATTTTCTGTAATTTCATATAAATTGAATGTTTTTTGTCTGGCTTCTTTCACATGGCATAATTATTTTAAGATCCATCCATGCTGTGTATATCAAATGTTCATTGCTTTTTATTGCTGAGAAATATTCTATTGTATGGATATATCACAATTTGTTCATATATTTAGCTGCAGGTAAAACTGGGTTCTTTCCAGTTTGGGACTATTAAGCTATAAACATTTGTGGATAAGTCTTCATATGAATATATATTATCTATGAGTAGAATGGCTGGGTCTATATGGAAGGTATGTGCTTAATATTTTAAGAAACTACCAAATTATTTTCCAAAGTGGATGGACCATTTTACATTCCTACCAGCAATGTATGAGAGTTCCAGTTGCTCTGCATCCTTAGCACCAGTCGATACGGTCAGCTTTTTTAATTTCAGCCATTCTACAGGGTATGGAGAGATATCTCATCGTGGCTTTATGTGCATTTCCATAATCATTAATGATACTGAGCACTTCTCATGAGATGACTCACCATCCAAATGTCTTTCTTGGAAGGGTGTCTATTCAAATCTTTTGCCCATTTTAAAAGATGAGAAAAGACTAAACAAAATTTTATCACTGGAAAGCTCCAACTATGTTCTTGAAACAGAAAGTTGATTTGTTTTCAAAAGTAGAGGATTTGTGTGATTAAGTCGAAGGAACTAGGACTTCCCTGGTGGCCCAGTGGCTAAGACTCTGCACTCCCAACGCAGGGGGCCTGGGTTCAATCCCTGTTCAGGGAACTAGATCCCACATGCATGCCGCAACCAAGAGTTCGCATGCTGCAACTAAAAGATCCTGCATGCCGCAACGAAGATCCCACGTGCCACAAATAAGACCCGGCACAGCCAAATAAATAAATAAATAAATAAATAAATAAATAAATAAATGTTATTTTTTTAAAAAGGCCAGGGAATTAAAGCTTGGAAATACCAGCAGAGAACAAATTGTGGATAATTTTAATATAAAAAAAGAGTTGGGGCTTCCCTGGTGGCACAGTGGTTAGGAATCCGCCTGCCAATGCAGGGGACACGGGTTCGAGCCGTGGTCTGGGAAGATCCCACATGCCAGGGAGCAACTAAGCCCGTGTGCCACAACTACTGAGCCTGCGCTCTAGAGCCCACGAACCACAACTACTAGCCCATGAGCCACAACTACTGAAGCCTGCGTGCCTAGAGCCTGTGCTCTGCAACAAGAGAAGCCACCGCAATGAGAAACCTGCGCACTGCAATGAAGAGTAGCCCCCGCTCGCCACAGCTACAGAAAGCCTGCGTGCAGTAACAAAGACCCAACACAGCCAAAAATAAATAAATTTTTTAAAAAAGAGTTATGTATTATTTCTGTAAACAATAGGGATTATATTCTGGAATAAAATGGGAGAGTTAAGTCAATGACCAAGCCTTTCTCTCCTAAAACCTAGTACAGTCAACAAAACAAAATGAACAAAAGTAAAAAGAATCCCAGCAACATTCACACGAGTGGTGGTCAGAGAGAAATATTCCAGGAATAATGTAAATTCTTTTCCAAAATCCGCCTCCCTCCTACTCAAATGGAGACACTTTTGAAATAGACAACTACTATCTCCTCCAAATCAGGAGGGAAAACAACTGAAGGTGTGAGTAACCACATCTGGGGTCAATATGAGCAGAGCCCTTGAAACTCAGTCTCTCCCCAACACCATCTCAGGAGGGAGGAGGGAACCTATTGGATTCACCATTTTGCTTTTTTCTACCTGGGAGGAAGTTAGGGGAGGGAATATGAGGATGGAAAAATTAAAGGAAAGGTAGAGTACATAAGCTCCACCAAAGGAGAGAAAAGATAGCTTAGGATAGAAGTGCAAGTAAAAACAGACGTGAAAACAGGCTCTGGCTAAACCATAAATAAAGCAAACTTTCCCGTTTGTAAACTGACAGAAGCTGGATCTTTCTCCCAATGTTTGCCTGACTTTGCCCTCCTCTGGGTAAGTGGGGAGTGGAAGTGGCTCTGGGGAAAAGCAGCGGATGGGGAAGGGGAGGGGCACTAGACACCTAGGGTGAAGCATGTGGTCAGAAATAAGATGCCTGGTGTTCGCCCTGCACCAGGGAAACAGTGGACAACCTGAGGACAGCTACTGCTGTCCTGTGACCTGACAGCCACAGCTGGTGGAGCTGTGACTCAACGGAACCAACACTCTTATGAGAATTTTTCAAAATAAAAGAAAAATGGAAAGGAACTAAATCTGTCATAAAGAAATGCCTACCATCGTTGGTTTTCTGGGTTTGTACCTGTTTTAATAGAGCATGTAGTTGTTTGTGGCTTTAACTATTAAACTCGGGTTCATTTACTGCTGAATGGCTTCCTACAAATCGAATAAAGGTAGATAGGCATGTTGATAGCTGTAGTTGTCCAGCCACCTGAATTACGTTGCGTTGTTTTGAAGTTTTGCATGATTGTCTTGAAGGAACGGCTTCTTTTTTCATCCTTACCCCCAGTTCTCCTGCTATCACTTACCAAGGAACCACTTGTTTTGATAACTCCCGGCAGCTCTTTTTCCTCCTGGGTGCCGTCCAACTGACTAGGATGGTTGTCACAGGTATCGCCTGGCTAATGAAAGAAATGAAAGTCATTTTTATCCAGGCATATCTTTCGCAATGTGATTGTTTATTCAATTATACATTACAGTAGAATCTGTATAAATGCACAGCCATGTGGACATACACAGAGTTAATGACTACAGTGTAATTGGTAGCATTCACCAATTCCTCCAAAAGGATACTGAGCCTCATAAATGTCATGCACTGCAATAGAAATGAGTCTCAAAAGCAGACACTGCTACCTGCCTGCCAAAACCCACTTTTCCTTTCTTCTTCAACATATGAATATCATGATCTTGCTCCAAGATGCTGTGTGTCTATCTAAAAGGACTAAGTGTGATCATGTGATGGTTCCGTCCAAAGAGATTCGAGTGAAACCCTATTTGGTAGAGCATCCAGGAAGGCTAATGTTTTCTTGTTGAAGTGCATGGAATCAGCTGGCTGATGCTTCTCCCAGAACATGGGCATGGTACCTGTGATGCCCAGACATCCTGTAAACATTAAATACTAGCCTGTATGCTGAGTGGGACAGAATGGAAAGATAAAAATTTGGTAGGTCCATGAGAGGGATATTAGTCAAACGAGCTGCAGACTTCTTACTTTGTAAGGAAAATAAACCTCTAATTGTCTAAGTCAGGAAGCTTACTGATTAAACTATGCTACTTAAAAATCAGACTTTATGACTGTATTTTGGAGTGATTTACAAATCAAAAGCAAGAGTATTCAGGGGTTTTTTTTCATTATGAAACTGGAAAAACATTAGACTGATTATCTCACAAACACATATGACTGAACCAAATATTTCATTCCCATCACTGAGTATTGGAAAAGCTCTGATTTTCACTATGCAGCAAATGGATTTGAGACTATTCTAATTGTGATGTGCTGCACTGTAGGCCTTGTGCATATGCTCTAAGATTTTTAGCAGCATTTGTGATATAATGGCATTTCCCAAAATAAGATGCAAATATCCTACTCCATGATCAAAGCAACTTTTTGCAAAATTAAGCATACTGGATATTAATGAAATAAACTTTTACATGAGACCTTAGAAACATTTTTCATCTGGCTTTTCCATATTTTCTAACTTTCCCCCAATGTGTATGTATTATATTACTATGAAGAACACACATCTCTTTGGAAGGGGAAACAATGCTAAAAAGGCAGTACAAGAAAACTTAGGTCAGGATGGAGGTCCGAGAGTGTACCACTCCCAATCACTCAGAATTAGAGAAAGGGCATATTTTTTAAGTATAGCTCCAAGGGCACTGAAAACCAACAAAGTGTTCTAATAACAGATTAAAAATTGTTAGAAATTCCTGGAAAATAAAAAGTAAGTAATTTATTTCATAATTGTAGAGAAATTCTCAGCCTAAGAATAGCATAAGACAAAGAAAGGGTGAAACCACAAAAAAGCAAACAGACAAACAACCAAGCTTAGAGTGAAAACCACACAGGACAAGAAGGGGCCCCAGGGCAATGGCTAGGATAATTTATTGTAAAGTGTTTCCTTAATGGAAGGGCCCGACAGAACTCCCAACAGTTCCCTTTACACTGAACAGCAGACAGCAGCCATGTATGGACCCAAGGAAAGCACTCTGAATGAAGTGAACTACCTGCCTTGAGAAGATGCCCAGGATTGGGACCAAAACAGACCTCAATATCAGGTCACTCTGGACCTTCATGAAAGACATGGATGGGAGAATAAAAGGAGAACATGAGTTTTGTCTGGGAATGATGTCATTTGCCACTCTCCCTTTGGCATTGAAGGTATGTGCATGCGTGTATTTGTGTGTGTACATGTGTATGTACGTGTGTCTACACATGCACACATGTACGGACTCACCCATGTGTGCTGTTAAAATAACGTCCATTCACAGACTGCTCACATACCTTACTGCTTACACAGGACCCATAGTCAGCCCTCTTATTCAACAAAGAGCCCTTTGGGAAAATATCTATATAATGGCAGAGAAATCATACAGCAATGACATATCCTAAAAGTCGTTAACTAGTCAATCCAGACCATCACTAAGGATCATCAGGCACTGGAGAAAAATCAACATTATAAAAAAGTCAGCTGTGGAGAAAATCAACATTTTGAAAAAAAAGTATAGTGATATACATTCTGGGAGAAAGAGATAATTGAGGGAAGAGAAAAAGGCTTATAATGATTTAATAATTTCAGAGAGATCTGAGAGACTATTGCAATCATAAATCAGGACTAACTATAACAATAAAGAGTAAATCAGTGAAAAAAGGAGGAGTTCTTATGAATTAACAGTATGATCGCTGAATTTAAAAATCAACAAGGACCCAGTTATAACCACTCATGACAAAAATTAGAATTAAGTTTCCACAAAATGATGTAGACAAAATCTGCTAGCATACAGAACAAATGGAAAAAAAAAGACATGGGAAATATAAGAGACAATTTAAGAGCTGCGTGAGTTTAATGTAAGAATTGAAAAGAAGAAGAGAGAAAATGGAGATAATGAAGTAAAAGAAATAATGGGAAAAGAATGTTCAGAACTGAAAGGAAACACATTTCAGAAACAAAAAGCTGAGTGCTGGGTCATGATTAAAAAAAAAAAAAAAAAAAGATTTCATATCCTGATGGCAGTTCAGGTCTCTAACAACAAAGAGAAACCTAAAAGCTTCCAGAAATATAAAAATGAGAGCACGATGCAAATAAAGGAATGATTTAGAGAGGCATCAGACTTCTCAACATTAACACTATATGAAAAGCAAATAGATTAATATTTACAAATTTCTGAAAGAAAATGATCAACAGCCTAGCACACTGATACTAACCAGTTTAGGATTTAAGCCTTTTAGTTATTAAAATTTAGTATCCAGAGATATTTCTTGCCAGATTTGCTCAAAGGATAAAAGACGCAATCTGCTAAGAAGATGTAACTGTTTGTAATATATATGATTATGGAAATTAGTATTTCTACTATTCTCTGTGGTCATTCTGGTGGGCTAGCCCTCATCCTCCTCTAGGGATAAAGAGCAGTACTGCTTTCTCATTCTATAAACTGGTGAGTAGTTCAGGGGTGTGGCTGGAATAAAACTTAATCATTCTCGTCCACCTCAGTGGGAGGTTTCTTCATGTGTTCGTCACCACACTTGCCTTTAACCTTTAAAAGATGACAAGACCATCAAAGAATTGAAATAAAAGGGATAGTGATAAAAGAGAAAAGAAACAAAATAAGCATAGACTCATCATGAGAGTCCATGGCTGGACGTGGAGTGTCATTGAGGCAACAAGGTCTAAAATAAGACTCACTCTTACATATTGCCTTGACATCCGGTAAAAGCGGGAGGGCTGTAAGTGGTCTAAGCCCAAGTTCCCCTCCCACTTTGCTCCCTCAGATAAGGTCCCCTAGTAAGACAACACTCCTTACCCAGGGGGCCAGACACAGTTCTTGCTTATCCCTGAGTAGTGGGTTTCAGTTCCCTGTCCACCCATGGAATTATTCAAACAAGCCAATCCATCCTCTGTGAGAACCAGGGGGGCACTCCCCCTCTTGATACTACAAAGCCTGGTTGTTCACTGTGTTCCCAAGTGCACCCCACATGTGGCTCTGTATGGTGTGCGGTGTCCTCCCTCCCTGGGCTGTGAGAACATGTAATAAATTGCTGTTGTCTCATCTTTCCAGGGTCAGGGGTCATGTGCTGAGCCATCCCTATAACCCCAGGGTGAAGAGGAGGCAATCAAAACAGGAGGTAGAGGCAGGTGGGGTGAAAAGCTCATAGAAATCGTTCTTTTGAAAACACCCCATGTCTACTCTGACTTGCCCCTCCTCTAGCTGAGAGAAGAGGTAGTGGCTGCTGTGAAGTGGAGCAGGCGGGCAGAGAGGAACAAATGCCTCGATCAAGTGTCCTGGCCGGAAGGATGGTATAGAGGACTCCCTGACCGTGGGAAAAATCTTCGAACTCAACAGAAAACGTAAAGACCTCTGACTAGACAGAGTTCACACTCTTACGAGAAATGCAATGAAATTAGAAAAAAATTAGAGACAGAAATCTGAAAACAGGATTGCTCACAGCCCCAGCTGACCACCCTCCACCTCCAGACCCTGACCTACCCTCAGGCAACAGAAGAGCAGCCAGAACACAAACTGGCCACATCCAAACCCTTGAGCAGAATTTTGGAAGGGACCAGGGGCTAGCCTGTATTGAGACAATTGGAAGATGTGGACAGAGCGCCCCACATAAAATATATGCAAGATGAAAGTAAACTGTAGAGAATGTAAACATCATCATCACATCTTCATCAGATCAAGAATGGTACAGGGGTTACTCTTAGAACAACAAAGAATCCCTCTTCCTCTGCTAGGAAAGAAAATAAAGAGCTAAAGAGAAGGAAACACATAGAAGCATGATAGAGGAAGGTCTCTTACTGTAAATTTTCTGCTGCCATGAGTCCAGGTGGAGGAAGATGTCAGGAACCCATGTCCTTCTCAGGGCGAAGGGTCACCACTTCAGTAAGAGGACCCAGGCCTCATGCCAGGAGGTACAGATCACAGCATGAGATTCATCTCTTTCACTGAAATAGCTTCACTGACAGTTTGGAACTCAGATCATCACTCTTTGAAACTCTGTACTAAACTGGGTGAGGTGGGCTCTAAATAAAACGTGTTTACCTCCTATGCAAGATTGTGCACTTTTTCCACTTATTGTTACACGTTCAAGATGCTATAGTGCTGCATCCCACAATATATTTACATTTAGAAAGTTAATTTAAATGTCAAAATATTTCTTACAGTGACAATTCAATTAATTTTGAAAGATTTATAGAAGGTAGCATAAAATTTTCCACTATGCACTCAGCAAAGAGAACAATAGTTTAGCTGATGACCTCCCACATGTACTGACTTCTGGCTGTGGCTGCAGCTGCAGCTGTGATTGTTTTTGTTATTGTAGGTACAAGTAGGCCCCGTAGTACTTGCGGATTTAACTATTTAATTATTCATTCCTGAGTCTGAGTCCCCTTTTTTCTTCATTGTTACAAGGTAAGTAGGCTTTTTTTTTTTTTTTAAACTTTCCAGGCTGCCTTGAAGTAACCACTTCTCCTGACCCCCTTGCTCTGTCTTACCAGTTGACCATTTCTGCAGGTAACTGCTGGCATCCCTTCTTCATCTGGGTTCATATCCAAAAGAGGAGCTGGGATACAACAAAAATCATCTGGCTATTGAGAAAAATGAAAGTGCATTTTTATTCAGGCATGTTCTCCCAAGGGTAACTGCATTTAATCACATGTTACGCATATGATGTGCACATTCATCCAGACTTGTTGAGACACCCACAGATATGACTGCCTATGCACTGATCACTGCATGTGGCCACTTAGCAGCCAGTCCTGGGAGCTCACCACACACCAGGCCTGGTGACAGACACTGGTACGTGTGGAAGATACTGTAAACCACCTGCCCCAAACCCAGTCACCTGTCTTCCTTAAGAGGATCCTGATTTTTTTTTTCAGGAACTTTTGTGTACAGTGAAAAAATATCAATTTCCCAGGCTCTCTTGCAGCTAAGGACGATTATATAACATTTCTGGGCAATGAGAGGTAACTGGAATTCTACCAAGCAAGATTTCTGGGAAACTGAAGTCAGAGACATAGAGTCAGTTGGTACAAGTTCCAGGAACTGCCAGGAACATGGGCATGGTGGCAAGAGTGACCCAGCCCCCTTGGCAAGCAAAAGAATGAAGGCCACACGTGAAAGACAAAATAGAAAGATGGAAGGAAGCGGGATCTACGCTAAAGCAAAGATCAGTTTCCTCTGAAAGAGAGAAAAAACAAATTCATATTTGTATAACTCATGATTTCTTGGGTTTTCTGTGCCAGGCAGTCAAATGTATATGTGTGATATAACATTTTTTTAAAGGACTGTATGCCTATATTTATACAGTTAATTATGAGTTAGTCCCACCTTTAACTGTTTATCAATTATGAAATTGGGAATATATTAGATTGACTATTTTGCTGAAGGTAATAATTGATTCACATCTTCTGAATATTAGAAAAAATCTGTTTGAGCACTGAACTTCTGCTCATGATGAAATGGATTGTAGACCTTGTATTATGTATCCAAAGGGTGATTTAATATCTGTGATTTAGTGTATAAGAGCTCTACCAAAACAAGGGTTAAATATTCTATTCTTTTATGGTTAGAATTTCACTGAAAATTATATTCATTGGATATTTAATTAAATCATAAAATTTTATTTGGGCCCATAGAAATACTCATTCTTTTACCTCGCTTGTCCATATTTTCTAAATTTCCATTAAAGACGATGTATTACTTTCATAATAAGGAAAAAAACACATTTTTTGAAAGGAACAAATACTACTGAAAAATCAACATAGGAAAATTGGAGCAAGATATCACAATGCACATACCACATTCTCCTCCCCCTGCAAATCACTCAAAATGTCAAAAGAGATAGCTTTCTCAAAGAGTAGATCTCGAAACCACTAAACATTTCCATTAGCAGAACAGAAATTGTTGGATGCTCCTGGAAGATAAACAGCAAGCAAGAACGGTTTGATAAGGGTAGAGAAAAACTTCGGCCTGAAAAAAAGGTATAAGAGAAAAATGTGTGGAAGGTAAAGGCTGATCCAAAAAAGCACATATCCAAAATGAAAATAAAAACAGCAGGAAGGCATCGCCCAATTCAGAAGGCAACAGCTGTTTAGAGGAACAGCAGGCAGCAGCTAAATGTAATTCCAGGATAAAACCCAAGTGTCCCCTTGGTGACAGAGTGACCACCTGCCTTGGGAGTGGTAGCGGCTGTTCTAGTATGGGTGCGGTGGTCCCGGATGGAAAGAATGTTGAATTGCACTTTATTGGGGCCTTCTAAAAGGATATAGACAGGAGTATAAAAAGGAAAGTTGGGTTTGCCTGAAAAGGAAACAAATTATGATTCTGCAGGATCTTGTTACTTTGGCATTGATACCATATTTATTTCTTAAAGTGAAGTGTGACAGTTGACACTGACATACTTCACCACTCACACAGGCCCAGACTCCTCTTCTGGGGGAGAGTTTTTGGGAGAAAACGGGTCTACATAACTGCACAAGAAATATATGACCACTACCTATACTAATCAATCAGTCAATCTAGTTCTCCATTCATGAATATAAATCAATATCCAAAGATTAAAGTTAACTGAACAATAGCAATGTAATGACGCCAAAAGTAAACAGATGACCCTGAAGGAAAGAGATAATTCAAGGAAAAAAAGAGAACCTTGGAATTTAAGGTTTAATTTAGTACCTTCAGAGTGCTGAAGAGGCTACTGGAGCTGAGAAACAAGAACAGATCACAAAATAAAGGAAAAATCAGGGGAAAGGAGGGGCTTCAATAAGTTCATAAGAGGACTATTAAAGTTTTAAAAATTAATGAAAGGTAAAAGTGTTAATACAACCAAGGCCAAATTAATGATATAAAAGATGAAGTTGAAGGGACAGCCAAGAATGTAGAGCAAACATACACACAAACAAAGCTTGGAAAATATAACAGGACATTTAGGAGATATTGAGATTCAATCCAAACAATGAAACAATCATCTAACAACAATCATCTAACAATAATCATCTAATATCCAGAAGGAGACAGTGAGAAAATGAAGGGAATAAATACTTGTTTTAAACGTTAGAAGAAAATACGCAGAATGAACAAGCTGAAGAATGAAAGAGCTCACTTGGTAGTGACCAGGATGAATTTTTTTTAAAAGTAAAACTGCTAAAATTTCAAGGTTCCAACAATAAAAAATGAAATTCACAAAGCTTCCACATTTGTATACAAAGAAATGAAGTTGATGTAGATATTGTGCTTCCCCACAGCAATGGTGCATGAGAGAAGATAACAGACAAATATTTTCAAAATTCTGAAGAAAAATGATTTTGAACCTGGGATTCTATCTGCAAAAAATTAAGAAAAAAACTAGGATAATCTACATATCTATTTTAAAAATTATTTATATCTTCATTTGGTGAGTATAGTGGGTCAGATTCATAATTCTAAGATTAATGCAAAATTACCTTATGCAACTTGTAATGTTAAAACTTCATTACGAAAATGGAATGAAAAGTTTATGTAGGGCTTCCCTGGTGGCGCGATGGTTGAGAGTCCGCCTGCCGATGCAGGGGACGCGGGATCGTGCCCCGGTCCGGGAAGA
>NC_041232.1:29628207-29647238 GCF_002837175.3 Physeter macrocephalus
CTGAGCCTGCGCGTCCGGAGCCTGTGCTCCGCAACGGGAGAGGCCACAACAGTGAGAGGCCCACATACCGCAAAAAAAAAAAACAAAAAGAAAAAACAACTTTATGTTATTGTTCTATTAATGTAGGTAAACGATGACAAAGACAGAAATAAAGAATAGGAGAGAATAAGGAAGGGAGAGAGGGGAAGAGAAGGAGGAGGGAGGAACTGGTATTCATGATGTCAAATTCAAATAAGAAACTTAAAAGTTTAGGTATATTTCTAAGAACCTCCAAGTCTATTTACCTGCAGAAGCAGATGCTGAATGTTTTAGGGAAAAAAAAGTCTTGTGGAAATGTTTATTAGGACTTTACACATTGTAAATATACCATATTTTTAAAAGGCTGGCTTTATATGGCTTTTTACATTTCTGACAAAGAACAATGTGAATTTTTTTTTTTTTTTTTTTTTTTTGCGGTACGCGGGCCTCTCACCGCTGCGGCCCCTCCCGTTGCGGGGCACAGGCACCGGACGCGCAGGCTCAGTGGCCATGGCTCACGGGCCCAGCCGCTCCGCGGCATGTGGGATCTTCCCGGACCGGGGCACGAACCCGCGTCCCCTGCATCGGCAGGCGGACTCCCAACCACTGCGCCACCAGGGAAGCCCCAATGTGAATTTTTAAGCAGCATAATACAATGCCAGGCTTTCCCTGACTTCCAGATGCCCCACTTCTCAGGACAGCACAAGACCTCTACTCCCTGGAATATATGGTCATTCTTTTACCTGTGACCACTCCCCCTGCCTCATTCCCCATTCTCTCTAGAACTGGGGCTTCCGCAGCAAGACTGGGGGGTATGTGGGAGAAGAGGAAGGCAGACAGGAGGAAAAGCCCCCGGGGCTACTCCCCTTGTCCACCAAGAATGCGGCCCTCTCTCTGCCTTTGCTGGAGTTAAACATCAGTTTATTGCACTTACATGTTACGGAAAAGTAAGACTCTTCATTTCATTTTGTACTTAAGCCCTCATGCGTAAGTGCCTACCTTACGATCCCCTTCGGGTTCCAAGTGAAAGAAATGGGAGGAGCACTGTTTCTATGTGACTATAGTGCAACATTTTGGGAAACCCAGAGAGGCTAGTTATGCATTTTCTTGAGTAACTGGAGGATTCAGGAGAAGCTATAGACCCATATTTTGCAGTTTGCTAAGGAAGAGGAAAAATCTTAGTCTGAAGTAACTGGAAACAGAAATGGGGAAAGGATGCATGTAGGCCAAGTTCTTAGGATTCTCTCAAGATGATCTGGGAGATAACTGGAAAATGACCCAGGGAATTTAAACCTGCAGTGTAAACCTTTTCTTTGATAGGCATCTTGTCCAGGACTCATGTGGCTGGAGCCCTAGCCTCAAGCTGTGGGTACCACCTTTACTCAGTTACAGCTTGAGACAATCTCACCTTCCAAGAAGACCCAGGTTTCAACTAGGCTGAAAGTTCAAACAGTGTAGAACTCAAAATGGCTTACGTTGAGTATATCATTATATACAGCAGAAGATTCTAGAACTGTGTTCATTATACTGGCTACAAGCCACATGTGACATTTTAGATTCAAATCAATAACAATTAAATACAATTAAAATTTTAGTTCCTTACTTACACTAGCTACGTTTCAAGTGCTAATGCCACATGTGATGGGGGCTACCATATTGGACAGCACAGAAATAGATCATTTCCATCGCTGTAGAAAGTTCTAAAGGACAGCGCTCTTCTAGGACATTGTAAACACAAATACAAAGCTTAACTTTGTATATGTGAGCTGCCCTGGCAACACCCCACTGGGATTGATGTATCTAAGAGAAGATTTGACTTACAGACAACCTAAACTAATTCAAATTAGAGACTGTCTTCAGTTATGCCAGCTACCCAATATCCTTGAAGTTTTAATTTATGTCACTATTGATATTACAATTGAACAGATAAGAAACCTAAACCAAAGTGATTAACCAACTTGCCCCACGCAACTTTACCTGTGACTGCAGCAGAATATCAAGTTCCCCTTTTCCTACATATGAATTACCCCAAAGTTCCAAGAATCCTATCTGCATAGAACCTGATATAAGAATTGCACAGAGAATGTATCCAGTAATTATCTGTTGCATCAGTGATGCAATTATTTCAATGCAACACTGCAGTGATGCAATAAATGGATGAATGAGTGAACTGTAAAGCAGAGCTACCAGTAAAACAACCACAGAAATAGGAGGACATGACTCAGCCTCAGAAGTAAAACTGTGGCCGTGGAATAGCCAAGGGTACGCTGGAATTTCAACCAGCCATTTCTCAGAAAACATGTGATGCTTCCCTTATGGTTTTTTGAATCATTCTCTGGCCCATTTGATTAATGCTGTATCTTTTACTTTTCACCATTTTAATTTCTTTGAACATAAAAGGGTACCCTAACCACTGTCCCATCCCCACCCCCAATTTAAACAAACTACACAGACTTGCTCATAATACTTGGGCCCACTTCTCTGGGACTCCTTTGCCTGTCCACAGAGTTTCCATTCAGTGCCGAGGTTTAAGTAAAGGCTCCATGTAACCCATCCACAAAGACTTGCTCCATTGCCAAAGAAGTGATCAACTTCAAAAGAAGGGAATAAATTTTGTGTGCAGGGAGACTGCTGTATGGGGAATAAGAAATAATCGCTTAAGTTTCAAATTTGCAAAATTTTGCAGTTTGCTGTCTGCTTTACTTTTCTCTTAAAGCTAGAGGATGATTGACCTTTTCTGATAATTTTTCCACATTCCCCTTCCCTCCCCTCAATCAAACCAAACCTTTTGAGCCCTGTTCACTACTTACAGGAGATTCGCTGACTCCAAAGATGTCTCTGACATCCCTGACAGATTGCTTGTTCTTTTTTCTCATGGTTTGAGTGTAAGTATTATATCTCTTCTTCACTGCAGCTGCTTGGGTTCGAGTCAAAGTAGAGAGCAAGGCTTTGCCATCCTCCTCTTCATCACCCGAGATCAGGGTTGATAAACCTACATCTTGCAACCACTCTGCTTCAAGTTCTCCTTCTGTAAGATGAAGTTACCAAGAGAAGGTTAGAATATTCTGAGATTGGAAGCCATGTATATCTGTAAGTCTGTACACATCAGCGAGTAAGAAATAATCACTAGACAATATATTAAGACCATCCTGGACCTTGAGGACATTATGCCAAATGAAATAAGTCAGACAGAGAAAGAAAAACACCAAACACCATATGATCTCATTATATGTGGAGTTTAAAAACAAAACAAAGCAAAAAGTCCGGGATTATAAATATAGGGAACGGATTGGTGCTTACCAGAGGCCAGGGGTGGAGGGTGGGTGAAATGGGTAAAGGTGGTCAAAAGGTACAAACTTCCAGTTATAAAATAAAATAAATAAGTCATGGGGATGTCATGTACAGCATGGTAACTATAGTTGATAATGCTCTATTGCATATTTGAAAATTGTTAAGAGAGTAGGATCTTCAAAGTTCTTACCACAAGAAAAAACGTTTTGTAACTATGTGTGACGATGGATATTAACTACACTTATTTTGGTGACTGTTTCACAATGTATTCAAATATCTAATCATTATGTTTATACCTGAAACTAATACAATATTGTATGTAAATTAAACCTCAAAAAAATTTAAAAGACCATTCTTTTTCCCATAGTAATTGTGGGAACGGCCTATAGGAATGAATAAAAGGTCTGTATTGTATTTTTTTAAGTAAGTCAAATTTTTAAAATATCTTCTAGTAGAGTAAGGTTATTTGGCAGATTTGGGAAGGTAATTTTCCTTACCAGAGAGTTAAATATAAGCCATATCTGAACAGCCAATTTCAAAAAATGATAAAATATTAATATCTAAACTAAAACCATGACAGAAAAAAAGTGGTTTAATGGCACACAAAAGAATTTTTTAATCACACAAATTCAGGTTCAAATCCCAACCAGCATTCACTAACTGAATGACTTTGGAGAGTTTTAAGTGTCTCTAGATCTCGTGTCCTCCTGGCAAAATGGAGGTAATAATTACCAAAGTATTAGGTGGCTATGAGGATTATTTTATCAGTGAATTTGTGACAGATGGCAAAAATCTAGAACAGAGTATGTGTCCAATAGATATTTGTTCTCTTACTTTTCTCCTTATTTTGAACATTAGGTAATCTTTCCTTTTCTCAGAAGGCAGCTAAAAAACTTAAAATTCATAATGATGAGGATCAATCGCTGTTATAAATTAGATGTGCGGAAATACTAAAGAATTCAGAATAACAACATCATGTAACAGAAAATCCATTGTACACACTATAACATTCTGGGAACTATGCTAAACAGGCATTACCTGAATAAGGTTTCTTTTTTTTTCTTTTTTTTTTTTTCTTTGTGGTACGTGGGCCTCTCACTGTTGTGGCCTCTCCCGTTGTGGAGCACAGGATCCAGATGCGCAGGCTCAGCGGCCATGGCTCACGGGCCTAGCCGCTCCGCGGCATGTGGGATCTTCCCGGACCGGGGCGCGAACCCGTGTCCCCTGCATCGGAAGGCGGACTCTCAACCACTGAGCCACCAGGGAAGCCCCAAGGTTTCTTTTAAGGAGCACAATTGACTGGTTGGCAAGTACACTATCAAATCATCAGTCCAGAGGCGTTGGACTCTGCTTATGTTATTCTATCACTGGTACATGAACAAAAGCCTTCCCATGTGCTTTACAAGAAAATGAGAAAACATTTTAAACTGAATAATAATGAAAATATGAAATATCAAAATTTGTGGGATGGAGTGAAGTCACAAAGGAAAAAGTAAAACTGTCTCTATTCACAAATGATCTCTTTGTTTATGTAGAAAATTCTAAGAAATCTAGTAGTAGACAACTACTGGTAAGTGAATTTAGAAAGGTAATGAAATATAACGTCAAGTACAAAAATCAATTGTACTGCATACCAGCTGCAAACAATTAAAAAATGAGAGAGGTGAGAGAACACAAGAGAGACACCCAATTAAAGGAAATAGTCAAAAGATTTCACAAAGCAAGGTATATGAATGGACAATAATAACAGGAAAAAGCATTTGACATCATTAGTCACCGGTGAAATATAATTACAACCACAATGAGATACCTCCACACATCCCTAGAATCATTCATGTTAATAAGTCTTAAAACATCAAATGTTGTAAGGATGTGGAGCAGCTAGACTTGTCTGTCAGATACTGCTGGGAGGAGTGTGAAGTGGTACAACTACTTTGGAAAAATGCTGGCAGTTTCTTATGTAATTACACATATTCTATGAAAAATACATATATCCAAGAGAAATAAAAATATATTTCCACCGAAAGACTTCTACAAGATTGTTCACAGCAGCCTTATTCATAACAGCCAAAACCGCAAACAACCATTAACAGTTAAATGTATAGACAAATTATGGCATATTCATACAACAGAATACTGCTGTCATGGGTTGAATTGGGTCCCCAAAACGATACACTGAAGTTCTAACCACCAATACAAGTGAATGTAACCTTATTTGGAAACAGGGTCTTGGCAGGTATAATTAGGATTTAAGTTCAGGTGAGGTCATACTGGAGTAGAGAGGGCCCTTGATCCGATATAGCTAGTGTCCTTACAAGAAGAGGAGGTGAGACACAGACAACAACACAGGGAGTAGGCTACGTGACTACAGAGGCAGAGAATGGCATGTGTTGTCTACAAGCCAAGGAACAGCTAGGATTGCTGGCAACACCAGAAGCTAAGAGAACGACATGGAACAGATTCTTTCCTACGACTTCAGAGAGAGGAGGGCCCTGCTGACCCCTTGATTTTGGACTTCTGGTCTCCAGAACCACAAGAGAACAGATTTCTGTTGTTTTAAGCCACCTAGTTCTGTGGTACTTTGTTACAGCAGCTCTAGGAAACTAATACAAACTATCCCATAATAAAAAGAAATGAAATAGGGCTTCCCTGGTGGCGCAGTGGTTGAGAGTCCGCCTGCCAATGCAGGAGATGCGGGTTCGTGCCCTGGTCCGGGAGGATCCCACATGCTGTGGAGCGGCTAGGCCTGTGAGCCATGGCCACTGCGCCTGCACGTCCGGAGCCTGTGCTCCGCAACGGGAGAGGCCACAGCAATGAGAGGCCCGCGTACCGCAAAAAAAAAAAAAAAAAAAAAAAAAAGAAAAAAGCAACGAAATAGTAATACACCAAATGAATCTCAAAAATATTATGTTCAGTGAAAGAAGCCAAACCCAAAACTATATGCTGCAAAAACATCAGAACCTTGGTTGTCTCTGGCTAGGGAGAGCAAGTCACGGGGATGATGAGATTGGGAAAAACCATGAGGAAATTCTGAGTTGATTGAAATGTTATGTCGATTTGTGTGAGGTTACAGGGTTAGTATTTGTCAAACGTCACCGAATTGCACGCTTAAGATCTAGGCATATGCTTCAAGGAAAATAATATCAGTCAAATAAATTTTAAACTCCAGTTAGTAGGTATGCTTTTTGTAGAAGTTTATGTTAGCAAGCCTGAGAATGATTTCTGTATACTCTAGGCTTGAGCAAATGAAAAAATACATTGAGGAAAGTAAGAACCAGGTTTCTCACTATTGGAGAAGGGGGTAATAAATACAGAAAAATGGTAGACAACAACAAACTTTGTGGTGTTGGATTGGAATTGGAGGTTATCAGTACAAACTCATGATTTTTAATATAGATAGCTAGCTAGCTAGTAAGAAAAAAGAAGTGGAGAATAAGAGGTATTTTCCTTTATGTGTCTTTCTGGATCTGAAAAGGCAAAATGTAAGTATGTAAGGAAAAGGAATAAAAATACCCTTCTCTGATGCAGGACAGTTCCCTTGAATGGATTTTCATTAAATCTGTGGTGGGACTTTTTATTTCTAATGCTAAGTGAAATACACTAATTGTGGTACATCTGAACTATTGTTTTTCAGATCTAAGAAGGATATAGTCTTGTAGAAAGGGAATAAAGAACAAAAATGTTTTTTAAAGTTTCAGTTTATCTTGATAGTTGTCTTGAGGTTAATCACTGGCTAATGAAAACATTCTTAGATACCTGCTAAACTACCTTCAGTCTTTCTTATGCATTTTATTTACCTGTTGATAGGTAGTACCTGAAGAAGATAACCTATGCTTTTAATCTCAGGTGAGTAATTTTGCACTTTTTGACAATTACGCACAATTATACTTTTTGAGTCCTCAACCTTCTTGTTTAATTTCACTGGAAACTAGTATAATTGACATATCTGACACGGCTTTTATTTGGTGAAATACTAGATTATCCGTTCTCTAAATACATTAATACTAGTACATGCTTCATAGCTAAATATTTTTAATCTAGAATTATGTTGGTAAATTTTTCTTCTGTTTGTCTCTCTCTTTTGGTAATTAATGGTCAAGTATACAAATATAAAAGCCATTAAAATGAGAATACTCAATCTGCTAGATGATTATGAATCAAGTCAACAGACGGGTACAGCATCCCTAAGTGGTGATACGTAAGGGATCAATTTGGATTGTGTTGACAGCCCTCCTTCAGGTCATGTCACCTTACACAGAAGCCACCCTGAGCCAGACCAGCAGATATAAATCAGTGGGAGCAGGCAGCTGATTTGCCAAATTCTACTGATTCACTTGTTAAATTACTAGTGGAATGATTTCTATCTGCCAACAGAACAAGAGAGCATACAAAGAAAGACAGCACAGGAGAAGACCAATCTAGCACCTCACCATCCAGGGGCTTGGCCTCAGCTGGCGTCTGCTCTTCCTGAACTCCCAGGCTGTTCTCTTTGATACTTTCTATTTCCCGCCAGAAATCCTCCATGGAGGCGCTGTCTATGGAGGCTTGAGAGTTGGAGCGGCTGAATGCCGGGGATTGTAAGGATTCATTGGAGAGCATCCTGCTGATTCTTCGGCAGCGAGAAATGGATTTTCTGAGAAAAGAACAGTAACTATTAATGAAAATCAGTGTCTCATGTTACAAATCACAAAATTAAATTTAGGCGTGATATCAATGGAGAGATGGAGTTAGTGTGATAGAGAGGGGTTTGAGGGAATAACCTCCAGTCAGCGGTGGCCCCGTCCTTTTTATTCTCTATAATTCATAATGACTTTGTGGCCATGCGGGAATTACCACAAAAATACTTTTTATACCTTTCACACACTCATAAAGTGGGAAGTTGTTCATATTAGTCAAAACATATATAGTAAAAGTTAGCCCCTGTAAAGTATCTAAGGTGATGTCAGAGAAGAGTGAAAAAAGCTGGCTGCTCACATCCAGTGGGGTGGGTACTATTAAACAAACAAAATAAGCATTGGCGAGGATGTAGAGAAACTGGAACCCTTGTTCATTGTTAGTGGAAATGTAAAATGGTACAGCCTCTGTGGAAAACAGCATGGCAGTCCCTCAAAAAACCTAAAAGAACTACTGTGATATCCAGCAATTCCACTGACTATACATACAAAAGAACTGAAAGCAGAGTCTTGAAGAGATACATGTACATCCATGTTCATAACAGTGATTCACAATAGCCACAAGGCAGAAGCAACTTAAACGTCCACTGACAGACCAATGGATAAGCAAAATGTGGTCTATTCATACAATGAAATATTATTGAGCCTTAAAAAGAAAGGAAATTCTGACACATGCTACAACATGGATGAAACTTGAGGACATCATGCTAAGTGAAATAATCCAGTCACAGAAAAACAAATGCTGTATGATTCCACTTATATGAGGGACTTAAAGTAGTCAAACGCCTAGAGACAGAAAGTAGAATGGTGGTTGTAAGGGTCTGCAGGGAAGGAGGCAGGGCGAGTTACTGTTTAACAGGTAGAGAGTTTCAGTTTTACAAGATGAACAAGTTCTGGAGCTGGAGGGTGGAGACGGTTGCACAACAGTGTGAATGTGCTTCATGCCACTGAGCTGTAGGCTTAAAGGGGTTAATATGGTCAATTTTATGTCGCACATTTTACCAGAATTTAAAAACAAATATTTTTAAATTTAAAGATACATTTTTTAAAAGTTGGCTGTTGAGAAAATGAGCTAATGAGAGGAAATAATCCATGACATTAAACGGAAAAACTCTGTATTAGGATGGGGAAGTGGGGCACTGACTCAGTTCAGGGAGAACTGGATCACCACCAAGGGAAAGGTCCAAATGCAGCAAAGCTCCAGGTATCGCCACCCAGCAGGACCACTGCTAACCTAGCAGACAACAGCTGAACAAGGCACAGAGCAGCTCCATGGGGTACTTTCCTCGTGGGATTGCTGCGAGGACTAAGTGAGTTAGCACACGTAAAGCATTTAGGACATAAAAACATCCAACAGATGTTAGTCTACAAAACAAGAGACACAGTAGGGGAGACAGATGCCAAAATGCTGGAATTCTGAGAGAGTTTGGAGATTTACATAAAAATAAAATATTTTATGTGAGGTGGTGGATGTGGTTAACTAACCTTATTGTGGTAATTATTTAGCAATATATACATATATCAAATCTTCAGGTCATACTCCTTAAATTTACCCAATGTTATTTGTCAATTCTATCTCAATAACGCTGGAAAATTTTTTAAATGTTTGACTCTATGATATATGATTGACAAATACTACACTTCTTAGGAACAGAATGTTTGATTACATACAACACTTCAGTCCTCAACCAGGAAGAATGACTGAATTACTCTATGCAGTATGATCTTCTGTTCTTATTCTTACATGATTTTTTTTTCTTTTTAATTTTCCAGTTGGAGCATGTATGCAACTCCTGTCAAAGAACTCCTCCACACTTGCTTTCTTCTCCTTGGGTCCAGGTGGAACTGAACCAAAAAGTTGAGACTACTTAACCAACGTGTAGTCAGAGCTGTTTTATCCAAAACAAGAAATCCAGATGGAAAGAGCAATGACATAGTAATGTCCAACCGTGGCATTCTGACTCGCTTAGGACAATTCAATTTGGACATTCAGAGCAGCAGTGGATTACTACCAAACTTAGCCGTGTCCTAGAGCATATGTAAAGCACACTGATATGCATGAGAGTACAAAAAGAAAGGGGAATAAGAAAAGAATCCATGTGCTCACATGGTCTATACCTCTAGGAATCCCAGATTTCTCAGTCACCTTTAGTATAAATTTCTAGAATTTGATCATTGATCCTGAGACTGTACCAGACTGTAAGTAGTTCTAGTTTTGCAGTGAGTTAGCCAACTTATTTTTAAAACTCAGAGCATTTCAGGAAAATATTAGATATCCACTTTTACTTTTTTTATTCTTTGCTGTGTGATAAAAATAATTTTATGTCGCTTTGATAATTGGGTGATAAGAGTTCTTCACTGAATTCTTTACAGTTTGACAAGACAGACACATTCTAGTGGTTGAAATACATAGGAAATCAACACAGGTTATGAAGGCAGTTACTGCTCCCTTCATTATTTTTAGGCTCTTCAGCCTGTTCTCTTTTGAAAACCACTAATGAATTCATAGAATTATAGTATATAAACATCTACTTCTGTGAAACTGTAATCAATTACCACTGCTCACACAGCCTACTGCCCTCCGTGTATCATATTCAGGAAAATGTATACAGATGCCCAAAACTTTCTCTGGTTCCAGTTTTTTTTTTTTTAGGTTTATTCTTTTAAAATGAATATGACTTGTAAAAAAATTAACAGTCTTAACAGAAGACATGGACTACGTTTTTAAAAATTATAAGGCGGTATATTATACGCATAAAAGTTTAAGTAATACACAATTTATAAAGCAGAAGCTGAAGGTTTCTTCCCATCTGTATCATATCATATTGTTCTATAAGCTGCTTTGCTTTCCCCACTCAAAAACATGTCATAGGTATCTTTTCCATGCCAATATAGAGATAACACCTCAATGGCTGCATGGAACAGCACCCTTTATCTTAGAAATTAAGAAAACATGCAGATACACCTAAGCACTGAAAATGTTTGGAAAAAGTGAGAAATTTGGGAAATATTAAGTGAATCTTAGAAGATGAGGAGCATATATATTTAGGCTAATAATGATTATTTTAGTTACAGCATGGTTTCTTACTCATGCAAAGGGAATCCTGATAGAATCTCAGAGAAGAGATCTTCATAAACTTCTGCTGGGGGCAGGAAGATCAGAAGTGAAATACAGGTCATGACCATCTGCGTAACACACTGGTCTCATCTGAGACAATCCACCCAAAGAATCCTTTAATTGCAATGGTCAACTATTTTTTTTGGCAAATAAGTCAAACAGCATTTTTGGGATAAGCACATTTGCAAGAGTTCTCACTTTTTTAGTTAGGGATCCAAATATTTCCCCCTTCACCCCAGGGTAGAGTAGGGACCATGACCTTCCAGTCTTAACGTATTACATAACTGTGATGCCTGGGCTCATCCACCACTTTGATGAGCCTCACAGCTTCAAACCTCACCATATTAGGATAAACAGAGCTTCAGCTTAATCAGCTGTTTGTCATTTTTTATTCCAAAACAATACCAGGAAAACACTACATGAAAAACAGAATGCAACTGTTACACTGCATTATATAGCAACTTTTGTTGGCAAAACACCATTAGGTTTGTGGGGTGTTTTTAGCCACGCCATGTGGCATGCAGGATCTTAGTTCCCAAGACCAGGGATTGAACCCGGGCCCCCTGCAGTAGAGGCACAGAGTCTTAACCACTGGACCTCCAGGGAAGTCCCAAAACACCATTAGATTTAAAATTAGATTTAAGTGGATGATAATTACCATAAATTCAAAGTGGCATTAATAAAAAAATTTTTTAAAAAGATTTTACTATTCCATTTTCCCCTCCATAATGTTTTTAGAAATACCTTATATTTTAATGATTACTGGAGATGCTACAACTTCAGAACAATGCAAATAACATATAAGAGTTTAATTCTCCCTCCACCCCTTATTATATTACTATTGTCATACATGTTGCTTCTTCACATGTTTACACCCCACAATGGTTATTATTTTTGTTTCTTTTAAAAAGTCAATAATCTTTTTAAAAATTAAATAAGTAGTCTTTTATGTTTATCCTTTCTGGTGCTCTTCATCCTTCCTGCATGTCCATGTACCCATAACAGATCATTCTAATCGGTTTTGAGAACCTCCTTTGGTATTTCCTCTCTTTCTCTTTGGCTATTTCTTGTACTATGGATCTGCTGGCAACAAATCCCCTCATATTTCTTTCTGAATATGTCTTTAATTCACCTTCATCTTTTTTTTTTTTTTTTTTTTTTTGCGGTACACGGGTCTCTCACTGTTGTGGCCTCTCCCGTTGCGGAGCACAGGATCCGGTTGCACAGGCTCAGCGGCCATGGCTCACGGGCCCAGCCGCTCCGCGGCATGTGGGATCTTCCAGACCGGGACACGAACCTGTGTCCCTTGTATCGGCAGGCGGACTCTCAACCACTGTGCCACCAGGGAAGCCCCCACCTTCATCTTTGATGAATATATTTCCTGGGCATAGTACTCCAGGCTGGCAGATTTATTGTTGTTTTTACAATCCTTTTAAAGACAGCATTCCATTGTCTTCTGTATTCTTGATTCTGATGAAAAGTCAATTATAACTCTTACTGACATTCTTCTAAATATAATGTTCTTCCTCTCTAACTGCTTTTAATAGATTTTTTTCCCTTTATCTTTTGCTTTTAGAAGCTTAATTATAAAATGCCTAGATTGTTTTATTTGTATTTATTCTACTTAAGGTTTACTGAGCTTCTTGAATCTGTGGGTAGATGTATTTCATCAACTTTAGGGTAGTCATCCATTTTCTCTTCAAGTATTTCTTCTGTCCAACTCTCTCTCTCTTCTTCTGGAACTCCAATAACACAACCATTTGATATTGTCCCAGATGTCCTTCATGATATGTTTGTTTCCCCTCCAACCCTCACCCCTTGTACTTCAGTTTAGGGAATTTCTACTACCCTGTCTTCAGGTTCACTTTTCTTTTCTTCTATGTGTCCAGTGCTAGTTAAGACCATCCAATGAATGCTTCAATTCTGATACCATGTTTTTTCATATCAAGAATGTCCTATTAGTTCTTTTTAAAGATTCTGTCTCTCTGTTGACATTATTCATCTTTTATCCCTTTTATCTGTCTTCTTTTTAACATACTTATTATTGTTATTTAAAAGTTCTTGTCTCTTAATGCCAACATCTGTGCTGTCAGTGCATCTGCTAATATTGATTAAAAAAACCAGTCAATTGTGTATGGATCATATTTTCCTTTTCTTTTACAAATCTCACAATTTTTTGTTGACTTTGTTTTTAAAAGAACTCTAGAAAACTGGAGTAAATAGTAATTTCCCCAAGAAGGGTAAGCTTTCTGTCTGGTAGTTGAAATGAGGTACAGATCACTTCAACCCATTTAAGGAGCTGAGGTGGGTCTGGGCTGAGTTGCAACTTTAATCAGTTTTAGGTTACCTCTGATTCCAAATGCTTTGAGGGGGTTGATATGTCCTGTGTGTATTACAGGTCCCTCCCTCAACAGGGCTTTCGGATAAACACCACAGGATTACAAGAATTGCTCTCTACTTTAGAGCCTAGTCGCGAGCCTCCTGTGTTGTTGGGCTCTCAGCAAAATCCCAAGGGGGAGAGTTGTCAGACTTGGAGAACTAGCTCTGCATTTGGGGCTTCGACAGATTCCAACCTTTTGCGCCAGTGCAGGCAGCCCCGTGGGTGTCTCCTCTCCCCATAGAGTCCTTCTGCCAAGGGAGGTGTGATCTTCTGCCCAGCAGTACACAGACTCAGGGAGAGACACACACTGAAGTGACTGCTGGGCTCTGCCCCCCTAGGAAGAGCTCTTCCCTCCCTGGAACTGAGTTCCTTTAGACTTTTTTGTGTCCACAGCTCTCCGTTATAAACAGCTTTAAAACATATGATTTTACATGCATCATCTCTTCTCTAGTTGCCACAGTGAGAAAGATAATCGGCCACAACCTAGTCTGTGTTCTAAGTGGAAATGGAACTCCCACAGAACACTGTAAACACATTAGATATTTTTTAAATGCTGCATCTATTAATGAACTGCTTGCTCTGTCTAACCACAAGTTCAATTGTTCTGAGTATATTCCACAGAATATTTCAAAAAGACATACTTCTTGCTAAGAAATACACTGTGGCCTTTATTATTTCTTATTTTATAAAGAATTTCACATGAAACAATTTACTATCATACACATTCCATCATTTGATCCTTACCTTAACCTCCTGAAGTAGTCAAAGCAAGTATTATACATCTCAGTATACAGTGAGGGAAACAGTTACAGAGAGTAAAGTGAAGACACATGAACTTCCCACCACAATTACAATAAAATGCATATTCTTTTCTATGACATCATAGCCCAGCATGTTCTGTCCTCAAACGTCTTATCCAGTCTCACCTTATATCACTCTCCCCTAGCATTAGCACCAGGCCTGCTAATCTTTTCTCAGTTTCTCTAAAAAGCCAAGCTCTTCCTTCCCTTAGGAAATTTTCTCTTACCAGTTTTTTCTGCCTGGAACATTCTGGCTATTTCCATGGCAAGATGCTTCTCATCATTCAGCTCCTAATGTAAATGTCGCCTCCTCAGGGGATCTTTTCCCGGCTACCCTAACATAGCATTCCTCCAATTACCCACCATCTCAGCTTTCTGCATTTCCCTCTTCTCACTCATCAACAACATACACTTTATCTATTCACCTACTTCAATTTTGGGAACTATTTTCCCCACTAGAATATAGAGGAACCATGTCTGTCTTACTTACACAGTATCTGGCCAATAGCAGGAACTCAGAAATATTTGCTGAATGAATGACTAGGGACAGTGAAGCCAGGATATGAATTCACACCTTTTCAATTCTTTCCAAATGCTTTCCCTACAGTAATCCTTCTTAATTTCAAACGTCTCCTCAGGTATTTGTGTATCTGTGTATAGCTCTACATATTTTTATACCAGGGAAGGAATATAGTATCGTGATTTAGAGAAAAACTCTGAAGACATCTGGTCCAGATTTGAATGTGGGCTCTGCCACTTCCTAGATCTACAAACTTGAGAAAGGAATTGAACCCTTGGGCCTCCATTTCCTAATCTGTAAAATGGGAATATTAATCACATACATGCCCTGGGTTATTATGAGGATTAACTGAGTAAATATATGTAAAATGCATGGCACATAGTAATCCCATGTGTTATTACTATAATTTAACTAATTTGTTGGCATGCCTATGGCTAGGTTTAGGGTCAGGCTAAAACGGGTGGTAAAATATCACAGCAGCACTAAAATTTACTAGGAATATAATGAGATAAATAAAGCTGCATTTATCAGAACTCGTCTCTGATCCAACCCCATTCCCAAGCCTTGTTTCTCCAACTCCCTCAGGCCAGAAGCAACCATCTGACACAATTCTGGCCAAGTCACATAAGAAAAATCCCTCTCCATGGTTCCAGTGTAATCTTTTATTTTCCTCATATAGGTGCTATCCCTTTCTCTTCCTACCTCTCCCTTACTGGAATGTAGACAAGATGACTGGTGCCTCAGCAGCCATCTTGCAACTATGAGGAAAAAGCCATGAAAATTGTAGTGATCAGCCTTGATATTATTGAGTCTCAGAAATAACATCAGATGCTGCCTATTCTCTGGACTTCCAGAAATGTGAGAAAAATAAACTCCTATTTTTAAAAACTACTCTAATCTCTGTTGTTGTTATTGCTACTTGCAGTCCAAATGATTCCTAAGTGATATACCTAGAAGAAATACTTTAATAAGTCATTTGGGGTGGGGTAAGATGAGACACCATCTCCACCCCACGAAGGAGACTATTCAAGTAAGATTAGACAGTCAGTAACCTGCCTCCTAAAGGAAGGTGGAATCTAATGTAATGATTTTCCATTTTAAAGGTGACCAAATTATTAGCCTAACTCCAGTCTTGGTCTGGTCTTGATCATTACACTATGGAGTTAAACTTCATTCCTGCTAAAGATCTCCCTGCCTGAATATGCAGGGAAGATATTCACATTGCTCTCAAATCAAACATATTCCAAACATTTTAGGAAGAATATATCAAAATCAAAGATTTCCCCTTCTCTTTCTGAAAGAATAAGACTGCATTCCCCACTGTCATTATCACTGAACGAGGCCGGTGGCGGTGGCGGCACAGCATGACCATCTAGAGAAATCATCTTGGACCCTGACAGCAGAGGGCCTGTGCAGCAGGGTTCTTGCAAGAGAAACCTCTCGCTCTCTGCGACAGACGCTGGGTACAGTCCCAGTAATGCTGCTGTCTGCCCTCTTAGCTTCCTGGGGAGGCCACTCAGCATGAGAAAGAAAGAGGACAAATCCCTTGTTTTCAGGCTCTGGCTTCTCAATATCTTTGGATTCTAACATGCTTATAAACAAGCTCAACTTGGATGTCTTGGAAAAAGCACTTGAAAGGCAATGGTGATAAAAAAAAAAAGAAGCTATGGTTTCAGATTAATAGACGCAACAACACAGAGGAGGTTCCCGGTCTTTCTCAGGCTCCCTGACTCGGTCTTTCACTATCATTCTGGCATCCTCTCCTTCGCATCTTGCCAGCCCAGTTTTCTCTTCTGTTCCTGGCCTTCCTCAGCCCTCCTAGGGGAATGAGGAGAAAGCTGATGAAGCTTTTCCTTCAAAAGGTAAACAGGTCTGCCTGAACCTCTCTGTTGGCAGAAAAAGATACAGAAAAATGTGTTTGTAGATTAAGGGGAGGCTTAAAACAGCAAACAAACCTCAGTCACTCAGCAGGGAATATTTGAAATGGTTTTGAAAGCTAGAATTCTTTTTAACCAATTGAGGTTCACAGCAGCAATTAAATCCTTATGCAGCCGTGTATCACCTCTGAGCACAGGCACTGGGCTAGAAATGGGAAAAGTGAGAATGAGGAAATAATAGCTTCCAACTATTATACACTGAACTCCAGTATTTACAAAGGAGGGGGCTCAAATGGGGCCACATTCTCTGTAAGAGAGAATGACAGAACCTTTTCCTGGAGGTGGGAGGAGGACAGCAGGTTTTTCTGTACTTCTACTGTGAAAAGAAAACAACTCCACATGCTTGACTTTGAAGGAAAGTAACCTGTTATGTCCTGTCTACTGCTCTACCAAGAAAAGCCACTAACTAAAATCAATGCTTGTACAGTTACCACTTAAGTATAATACATCACTTATACGGGTCCATAACAAACATACACATGACAAAACCCAAATATGATGGTTCTTAAATTTCCCCTACTTTGGCTGAGGGGAGGGAGGAGAAGAGAGTGATTGCTAATGGGTGTGGGGTTTCTTTGGGGAATAATGAACATGCTCTGGAATTAGTGGTGATGGTATCACAACTTGTGAATATACCAAAAACCATTGAACTGTACACTTTAGAAGGGTGCATTTTATGTTATATAAATTATATCTCAATTTTTTAATTGTATGAGAGAAAGATCACCTTTCTTTTTATTAAATTTTGATCATTACAAGGGCTTTGACACTGACAACACAAAACCCTGGTGAGGATGTGGAGTAAGAAGAACTCTCATTCACTGCGGGTAGGAATGCAAAACGGTGCAGCCACTTTGGAAGACAGTTTGGTGGTTTCTTAAAACTAAGCACACTCTTACTGTAAATCCAGCAATCGCTCTCTCCTCAGTATTTACCCAAAGGAGTTGAAAACTTATGCTCACACAAAAAGCTGCACATGGACATTCATACGAGTTCTATGGTCATAACTGACAAAATGTGGAAGCCACCAAGATGTCCTTTAGTAAGCGAATGGATACACAGTGGTATATCCAGATAATGGAATATGATTCAGTGCTAAAAAGAAATGAGCTATCAAGCCATGTAAAGACATGGGAGAATCTTAAATGTATATTACTAAGTGAAAGAAGATAATCTGTAAAGACTACACACATACTGTATGATTCCAGCTATATGACATTCTGGAAAAGGCAAAACTATGAAGGCAGTAAAAAGATCAGTGGTTTCCAGGGCTTGGGGGTAGCAGGGGAAGTGGGAGGGGGAAAGGAAGGATGAACACGTGGAACATAGAGAATTTTTAGGGCAGTGAAACTTTTCTGTATGATACCACACGTTTGTCCAAACCCCCAGAATGTAAACTATGGACTTTGGGTGATTATGATGTGTCAATATAGGTTTATCAATTGTAACAAATGTACCACTCTGGTAGAGGGGTGTTGTTAATGGAAGAGGCTGTGCACGTGTGGGGCTGGGGGCATATGGGAAATCTCTGGTCCTTCCCCTCAATTTTGCTGTGAACCCAAGAAAAGTACTTTGGAATTTCAAAGTAAAGGCAAACTTAGGAACATGCAAAAAAGAATCAAATTTGCAAAAATACTCAGGGGTTTAGAAAGAAAGGAAAGATACTTCTATGAAAAGCTACTGGCTGCTTTGAGCAAAGAATAACAATCACAGATGGGAAATGGTCCTATCTGCTCAAATAATAATCATCTAAACAAGAGACAGGATGAAATGTCTGCTATGCAGGCAAAGGAAATCACCGAGTGTGAATGTTTTATGTTTTGTCTGTTTTATAACTAGTATGCAGTTTATGAGCTTGATGTATATATTGATTTTTGGTGAAGCTCAGTCAACCCCACAAGTGACTCTTACCACATTATCCTTAAGGATAAGTTAAAATTATGAGTAGAAGACTAGTTTGGTGATACCTAATTATTGCTCAGAGGCTCATATTTTTTATTAAATTAGGAGATGCCCAGGAAAGAGTCTATAAAACAGAATATGAGCAAAAAGCAGCTTTCCCTTGCTCTTTAATAGAATTCTATCCTTTATCCATTCAGCGACACGTGTCACTGTAAGAGTCTTGGTGACCTATATGTTTTGTGCTTCTGAGATTACTACTCTCCACGTAACCTGGATAAGTAATTTTTTCTTTTTTTTTTTTTTTTTTTTGGGTTTGGGGGCCTTCCTCTGTTGTGGCCTCTTTTTTTTTTTTGTTTTTGGTTTTGGGTTATGGTTGCTGGTCCTGTTGCCGG
>NC_041232.1:29647277-29650826 GCF_002837175.3 Physeter macrocephalus
TGGGATCCTCCCATACCGGGGCGCGAACCCGGTTCCCCTGCATCGGCAGGCGGACGCGCAACCACTGCGCCACCAGGGAGGCCCTGGATAAGTAATTTTTAAAGGATGTATTTTAATATCAAATGTAAGCTACATATTCCCTCTATTTTTCAGTACCAAATAGCAGTATATATTTTTATTACATAGTTTTGAGGAGTCTGCTGTGGCAGGTATTGCTATGTCTGACTTTCAAAGTAATTAAACAGATGAGTCCCCCATTCTGGTGTCTACGGAGGGTCTGCCTTTGTTTTCCAGCTCCCTGTGTGCCTCTCTGGTGCTGTGATGATTTGCTGGAATGCAACCACTCAACCTCTGTTTCCTTCACATCTCTGGTCTGTATTTATTATCATTATTACCCAGCCATTAATGCTCAGCCACGCAATGTGAAAATGTTCTTCTACTGCATCCTTGTACTGTTTTTCAATTTCCTTTGTCTTTTGTCTCTCTCCAGCTGCAAAAATTCAATAATAGCAGGACAGAAGCACAAATAGGATCTCTGGGAGTATCAGGCAGTCCCACATGGTCATTCTCATGTAGACAGAACCTTTCATGTGGCCTTAAAGAGCTCTGCGCTCCATCCTGACAAGGCTTTCCCTGAAGTGGGACTGACCTTCCTCACGGGGCACTGGAATCAGCTCAGCTTTAAACTATTTGGTATAGAATCCAAAGCAGAATATAAATCCAATTTATCATATTCTGACAGGAGTTGGCCATTTGGATGAATAATTATCCAAATTGATTTCTCTTCTTTCTCAATATACTTTTCCACACTCAGACTCACTCCATGATGGCTTTAATTCCACAGGGTCCATTTGAGCAATAACCATTTTGTATTCCATTTGTTTTCACTGTCTAACTTTAAGACAGCTGTTTCCTAACTTCCCTACAAACAGCTTTGAATTGGAGAGCCATGACTAGGATTTCCAATGAAACAGAGGATCCTAGAATTGGAGAGCTAAGAGAGAATCTGAGAAATGCCAAATAAAACACCACGTTTTAAAGATAAGAAAAATGAAGCTCCGAGAGGTCAAGCAACTCACCCAAAATCACACAGCTAATTACTGAGAACTAGAACTGCAAACTTGGCTTCCTGATGCCTTATTCCATGCTCTTTCTCCCCTGACCACCAGTCTCCTAATTCATTTATGCTTTATTCTTCACCCACTCACCAAAATAAATAAATAAATAAAGCTTCACGCTTTCACATTAGAGATTATCCTCTTTGTCCCCTTAATGTATTTCTTAAAGAGCACATGATAAAATAATCAAGTGGATAATATTTTTATCATAAAATATGTTGGAAATTATGTCCCCAGTCAGTTTTCATTAAAGAACAAAGAGCGCTATATGCAAAAGTGTCCCACAAAATAAAGATTTAAAAAAAAACAAAGTTCTCTGAAAATCTGAAAGTGAACTAATAAGATCGGCAAGTATAGCAGACCAAATACACCAATTATCTAAGTTGTATATAAAATATAGACAGATAACACACATTAAAAAAAACTATATATCCAATATAAAAGTAATATATTAGCACCATTAAACGTAAATCACATTTTTAATTTATCCATTGCTTGGTATATTAGAATATATTAAAATTGATTGAAATAGTGTCAATAATTCATTCTATTTTAAAACCATTCAAGGTAGTAGAAGCTAAGACTCCCATTTTACTCAGCTTTCCTTGTGGCATATAGAGACAATTCCCAGGTGTCACAGACAGGTTAAACTAAAATGCATTCTAAATTCACATTTTTGTTACTGTTGCTATTGGTAATCATCATCATCATCATCATCATCATCATCATCACCATCATCCAATTGAAGGCATTTTAAATTAGTACTCTACCTCACCCTCTCCAATTTACTCAAAACACTGTTCATCACCAGATAAATTCCTTGAGCAAATCAAAGAGCCAGCAGTCAGAGCACTTCACACTCTCTACATGCCATGAAAACAACTGTCGGGACTAGGGTCCTCAAAGTCCTTCTCACAGCATGACAAAGAAAAGCACAGACTGGTAACCTGAATGCCCATGTTAAAAGTGAACTTTGGAAAGACAAGAGATGTTAAGTTTCACCAAAAGAGAATCAAATAACTAGTTTCACACTGGCTGACACTTCATGTGGTGGGGCTTTGAAGATCTCCCCGCACTGGAGATGAATGGCTTTAGTAGTTCAGTATCTGACCTCTGACAGCAAATCCAGAATGGCAGGATCCACAAAGTGAAACTGCTCCAGGAATTGGCATAGAGGTTGCCTTGACTCTTTGGTTAAACACCTATCAGGGCTGCATAAGTTAAACCTTTGCAAGAAATGGTAAAAATTAACTCCTGAGGAAAGAACCAGGGAGCTATAACCCAAAAAATTTCCAGAGTTCAAAGAAAGCCAGGAATGTGTGTATGTACATTGGTGTGTATACTAAAACGTTATCAAGTGAACTTCTGCTTTCAACCATGACAAAGTTTCAGACTTCACACCAGGCAGAGTAGGGATATGATAGAATCCACAGGACATACAGTAGAAACCTTAGAAGTCTCATGTCATAATAGTAAAGTTTGCCCTAGTTAGAGGCTACTCTAGAATGCACTCACCACCCCCCTGCAAAATCAACAAATAACCTGTCTGCCAAAATAAACTGTATACTCTTTATAAAGAAATACAACAAAATATACCAATATACAGCCTAAAATTAACAAGTTCAAGTATCTAAGGAAAATTAAGATATATGAAGAAGAAAGAAAAAGTGACTCATAACCAGAAGAAAATCAGTCAGTAGGAAGACAGAAATAATATAATTAGCAGAAAAAAATGTTAAAACAGCTATAATAAAAATACTCAAAATACTTAAGGACCTAAAATAAAAGATGAACATAATGCAGAAAGAAGTAGAAAATATAAAAGATGAAATTTCTATACATAAATAATATGTGAAATAAAACATTCACTGGGTGGAACAGATGACAGATTAGACACTGAAAAAAATCAGTGTAAAGAGAAACAAAAGAAAAGGATATCAGCAAATTTCATGTTAAAAACAATACAATCCAAAAGACAGCAGAGCAGTAGCTTTAAAATACTCGAAGAAGGGCTTCCCTGGTGGTGCAGTGGTTGAGAGTCCCCCTGCCGATGCAGGGGACACGGGTTCGTGCCCCGGTCCGGGAGGATCCCACATGCCGCGGAGTGGCTGGGCCCGTGAGCCATGGCTGCTGAGCCTGCACGTCCGGAGCCTGTGCTCCGCAACGGGAGAGGCCACAACAGTGAGAGGCCCGCGTACCGCAAAAAAAATAAAAATAAAAAATAAAAAAAAATAAAATACTTGAAGAAAAAACTATCAATCTAGAATTACATACTCAGTGAAAATATCTTCAAAAATTAAAGGGAGGGCTTCCCTGGTGGCGCAGTGGTTGAGAATCTGCCTGCCGATGCAGGGGACACGGGTTCGTGCCCCGGTCCGGGAAGATCCCACATGCCGCGGAGCGGCTGGGCCCGTGAGCCATGGCCGCTGAG
>NC_041232.1:29650909-29805621 GCF_002837175.3 Physeter macrocephalus
GCTGAGCCTGCGCGTCCGGAGCCTGTGCTCCGCAACGGGAGAGGCCACAACAGTGAGAGGCCCGCGTACCGCAAAAAAAAAAAAAAAATTAAAGGGAAACTAAGTTTTTATTTCAGACATAATAAAGTTGAAAGATTCATTAGCAGTAGAACTTTCCTGCAAGAAATGTTAATGAAAAATTAATGAAAATAATACCAGATGGAAATATGGATCTATACAAAGGAATAAGGAGCATAAGAAATGGTACCTATAGGGATAAACACAAAACTTTTTAACTTATTACTTAAATGTCCTTAAAGGTTAATTGATTGTTTGAAACAAAAATAACATTTCATGTTAATAATATTAATATATAATATAATATATAATCAAATGATAATATACATTAATTGAAGGTAGAGTATGATAAGTTAAAGATTAAAATATGTAGTTAAGGGCTTCCCTGGTGGCGCAGTGGTTGAGGGTCCGCCGCCGATGCAGGGGACGCGGGTTCGTGCCCTGGTCCGGGAGGATCCCACATGCCGCGGAGCGGCTGGGCCCGTGAGCCATGGCCGCTGAGCCTGCGCGTCAGGAGCCTGTGCTCCACGACGGGAGAGGCCACAGCAGTGAGAGGCCCGCGTACCACAAAAAAAAAAAAAAAAAAATGTAGTTAAAGCAATTGCCAAAATACACAAAGAACTAAGTAAAAAATACTTGATTTATCCAAAAGCCCCGCAAAAAGGAAAAAAAGGATAAAAAATAAAAGCACAAAAAATATATAAAAATAATAGATTTACACCCAATCATATCACATTAAAGTGTAAATGGTTTAAACCTCCCAATTAAATGCAGATTTTCAGATTAGATTAATAAGCAAGACACACACACACACACACACACACACACACACACAAAACGCAGTGCTGCCAAGGAGTCCACTGTATATGCAAAGACACAAATAAGTTAAAAGCAAACAGACAGAAAAAACACCATGCTGAAAAAAAAATCAAATGAGAGCTGAGTGGCTATATTAACATCAGAAAATGTGATTACAGAGCAAAAAATACCACTAGAAGTTAATGGAATTATTTTCTAATAACAGAAAAGTCAATCAAGAATAAGTAAGACTCAAAAATATACAAACCGCTCATGCAGCTCAATATCAAAAAACAAACAACCCAATCAAAACAATGGGGGAGGGCTTGCCTGGTGGCGCAGTGGTTGAGAGTCCACCTGCCGATGCAGGGGACACGGGTTTGTGCCCCGGTCTGGGAAGATCCCACATGCCGTGGAGCAGCTAGGCCCGTGAGCCATGGCCGCTGAGCCTGCACGTCCGGAACCTGTGCTCCGCAACGGGAGAGGCCACAAAACTGAGAGGCCCGTGTACCGCAAAAAAATAAAAAAAATAAAAAAAAAAAAAACAATGGGGGAAGATATAAATGACATTTCTCCAAAGAAGACATACAGATGGCTAAAAAGCACATGAAAAGATGCTCAACATCACTAATTATTAGAGAAATATAAATCAAAACTACAATGAGGTATCACCTCACACCGGTCAGAATGGTCATCATCACAAAATCTACAAACAATAAATGCTGAAGAGGGTGTGGAGAAAAGGGAACCCTCCTGCACCATTGGTGGGAATGTAAATTGGTACAGCCACTACGGAGAACAGTATGGAGGTTCCTTAAAAAACTGAAAATAGAGCTACCATGTGATCCAGCAATCCCACTCCCAGGCATATATCCAGAGAAAACCATAATTCTTTTCAAGTATACACAGAACATTTACCAATATAGACATTATTTGGTCCATAAAACAAATGTCAATAAATTTAAAAGAATTCAAGTCATATAAACATGTTCTTTGACTACAATGGAATTAAATTAGAAGTCCATAGAAAAAATATATGTGGAAAATCCTGGAAATTTTTGAAACCAAATGACACACTTCTAAATAACCAATGGGTCAAAACAGAAAGCAAGATGAAATTAGAAAGTATGAAAACATTAAAAATACAGCATCACAAAGGTTTTGGAATACAGCAAAAGCAGTGGTTGGAGGGAAATTTATAGCACTAAACAGCTATATAGAAAAGAAAAAAGCTACCCAACCAATGACTTCAGCTTCCACCTTAAGAACTAGAAAATGAGCAAATTAAACACTAATAAGCAGAAAACAGAAAAAAGCAATTAAATAGGAAACATAAAAATAATAGAGCAAATCAATGAAACCAAATGTTTGTTCTTTGAAAGATCAATAAAATTAATAAACCTCTATCTAGACAGATTAGGGAAAAAAGAGAAGTCAAAATTACCAATATCAGGAATGAAAGAGTAACATCACTACAAATTTTACAGATATTAAAAGGATACTATAGGAATATTATAAACAACTTTATGCCAATAAGCTCAACAACTTAGATGTAAAGGACAAACTTCTCGTAAGATACAACCTACCAAAGCTCATTCAAGAAGAAATAGATAACCTGAGTGGTCCTACCTTTATTAAATAAATTGAATTTGTAGTTAAACACCTCCCCACAAAGAAAACTCCAGGTTCATATGGCTTCACCAAAGAATTCCACCAAATATTAAAAAAAGGAGATAATACCAATTCTACACAAACTCTTTCAGAAGATTAAAGAGGAGGAACATTTACTAACTCATCCTATGACGCTGGCATTACCCAAATACTGAAACAAGACACATACTACTAGAAAAAAAAACAGACCAATGCACCCCCCCAACCCATGTACGTAGTTGCAAACGTTCTTAACAAAATTTTATCAAATCAAATCCAAGAATATATAAAAAGGATAATACACCATGACCATTTAAAAACTGTTAATCCATTTAATTCATCTAATTTATCACATTAACAGAGTAATATGATCATGTAATAAATGCAGAAAAAGTATTTGACAAAATCCAGCATACATTCTTGTTAAAAAAAAAACAAACTCTTAGGAAATTAGGAATAGAAGTAAAGGGCATCTAGGAAAAACAGATAATAGCATATTTAACGGTGAAAGACTGAATGCTTTCCCTCTGAGATCAAGAAGAAGATCTGGACGACTGCTCTCACCACTTTTATTCAAGATTGTACTGGAGATTCAACCAGTTGAATCTCCAGTAGACTATATTTAAATACAGATGTCATAATTGTCTATGTAGAAAATCCTATAGAATACAGAAAAAAAGCTACTAAAACTAACAAATAAGTTTAGCAAGGTCACAAGGTAAAAATCAATATCAATACACAAAAGCAGTTATATTTCTATGTACTAACAGTGAGCAATTAGAAATCAATATTTTAAAACAATATCTTTTATAATTGCATTAAAAATGTGAACTACTTAGGAGAATAAATCTGAGAAAAGATGGGCAAGCCCTGTACACTGAAAACTACAAACATCGCTGAGAGAAATTAAAGCCCTAAATAAAGGAAGAGACATGACTTGTAAATGGATTTGAAGATTCAATACTTTAAGATGTCAGTTCTCCCCAAATTGATCTATAGAGTTAATGCAATCTCAATCAAAATTCCAGTCAGAATTCTCTGTAGAAATTGACAAGCTTTCTAAAGTTCGTATGGAACTATAGAAAACCTAGAATAGCCAAAACAACTGCGGGAAAAGGAAATCAGAATACTTATGTTACCTAAATTCAAGACTTATAAAGCTACAGTAGGAAGCAATAAAATAGTGCCATCAAATAGATACACAGATCAATGAAACAGAACAGAGTCCAAAAATATACCCACAAACATGTTATCAATTGATTTTCAACAAAGGTGCAAAGGGATTCAGTGGGGAAAGAATAATCTTTTCAATAAGTTGTGCTGGAACAAATAAAGAACCATAATCAAAACAAAAATGAAAACAGAAACAACTTCCATCTTTACCTCTATTCTATATACAAAAATTAACTTAAAATGGGTCACAGAGCTAAAATGTAAAACCTAAAACCTTTTAAAACCTTTAGAAACCTTTGTTTCTAGAAGAAAACATGAAGAGAAAATCCTTGTGACTTTGGGTTAGGTGAAGATTTCAAAGATAGGTCACAAAAAGAAGATTTGAACACTTTACCAAAGAAGAAAACTGTACACATCATTGAGAGAAAAATGAGATGTTTTACAGACTAAGAATTGAAGTACCACTGTCTCTGATATTATCCCTGATCTTACCAGAGGAAAATTATCTGCCAGCATATGCCACTTACATTCTTGTATTACACTGACTTGAAGATAGGACTCACCTCAACTATTAGATTTTAAACTTGAAATTAGAAATTATATCAGATTTATTTTGACATCTCTCAGTCTATCACAGGTCCTGGCATGATGCCTGCTTCATTGATGCAAGTGTTAAGTGCATAAAGATAGATGAATTGTAGGTATATATGGAAATCCTTTTGTAAGTGAATGTTTTATTGAAGAAACACGTTGCAGAAAATTATTTTGTAAGTTTAATAATTTTATAATTTCTTTTTTATGTGTTCTAGAACATTTTGATTTCAATAAGGAAAATAAGTACCTATCTTCTTCCTCCTTCCAAATTTAAGGCTTTTCCTTTAAACTCAGGGTTGCATTAAAAAAAAAAAAACAACCAACTTGTTTTTAAAAACCATTATCTGAAGTTAATCACTATTCTCTAATTTCCTTTCTCTCACAGACCTCCAAGTTGTAGAAATCGGTTCCAGGCGGTGCCAGCTCCTAAAAGATAACAAAGCTATGCTATTATGGAAGCAAAGAGGAAACAGAAGACTGGGAAGAGGGAGGGGAAGAAATACCACACAAACTTTCATGGAAATCCAGTGTCCTTGAGTTGCAGGTATTGTCCCAGAGACAACTACCAGGATGCTTCTGGCCTCAGATGACATTCTGAAGAAAGGCAGACGCCTCAGCTATGAGAGCCTCGGGAGAGCAGGGATCTGTGAGTTGACAGCCATCTTTTCTTTTCCAGTCTCACAGTGACAGAGAACAAACTCCAAAAAGCATCAAAGTGATCTAGGTTTTTCCATTTCTAAAGTCTCGCTTCAGGTGGGGCACACTGATGCCAAAGATAAAATAAAGGCCATCTGCCACAGAGCAGGACCGATTTTGAAAGTGGATACAGCTAACCACAGAAAGCCAGCCTCACATAATGCCTGAACAGTAACCAACAAACAGGCAGGGACCAAGTAGACCCCCAGAGTCTATTTACTTTCAATAAATATTTATCAGACATAGACATACAAACTTGTCCCCCTTCTGGTAAGCTCTGAAGCCTGCCTAGATAAACCTTATTTTATTGCCATCATCAGTTTCCAGAGCTCTGTACCAACCAGCCACCCTGGCTAATGTTTGTTTCTCATTTTCCACTTGTTATTTGTTAAATTTAACTTTTAAATTAATTTTGAATGAAACATAAAATCACAGAAGTGTGTGTGTGTGTATATATATATACATATATATATATATACACACACGAAAAGGAGAAGCACAAATTGGCAGTTTTAGACTAACCCGGGATTTTGCTCCTTTAATTCACCAAAGGTCTGATGGGACTTCGTTCAATAGGTTACTTCACCAGTCTCATTTATAAGACCTATAGGATGTTATAATTAGGTGTTTTTGAAAAATGACAACAAAGCTGAATTTCATAGAATTCAGAGGGGAAAAAGAGAGAGACAGAGAGATTAAAAAAGAGGGCAGTGAATTGGTTGCTACTGAATTTCTTAGCCTGTGTGACCACCTAACTTTTCTGAAGAAAATGACTAACAAGTCGGATAGAAAATGTTGTATTCAAATAAGTGGTTATTGATTTAGAATGAAGATGATCTGAGCATCTTTAAAGGCAGGAACAGGAAGCTTTTAGAAAAGGAGAGATTTAGCCATAAAAAAAGAATGAAATAATGTCATTTTCAGCAACATGGATGGATCTAGAAACTATCATACTAAGTGAATTAAGTCAGACAGAGAAAGACAAATACCATATGATATCACTTATATGTGGAATCTAAAATATGACACAATGAACTTAGAAAACAGACTCACCGACATGGAAAACAAACTTATGGTTACTGAAGGGGAAAAGGGGTGAGGAGGGGATAAATTGGGAGTTTGAGATTAGCAGATACAAACTACTAAATATAAAATAAATAACAAGGTCCTACTGTATAGCACAGGGAACTATAGTCAATATCCTGTAATAAACCATAATGGAAAAGAATATATATATACATATATCCTATAGGATGTTATAATTAGGTGTTTTTGAAAAATGACAACAAAGCTGAATTTCATAGAATTCAGAGGGGAAAAAGAGAGAGACAGAGAGATTAAAAAAGAGGGCAGTGAATTGGTTGCTACTGAATTTCTTAGCCTGTGTGACCACCTAACTTTTCTGAAGAAAATGACTAACAAGTCGGATAGAAAATGTTGTATTCAAATAAGTGGTTATTGATTTAGAATGAAGATGATCTGAGCATCTTTAAAGGCAGGAACAGGAAGCTTTTAGAAAAGGAGAGATTTAGCCATAAAAAAAGAATGAAATAATGTCATTTTCAGCAACATGGATGGATCTAGAAACTATCATACTAAGTGAATTAAGTCAGACAGAGAAAGACAAATACCATATGATATCACTTATATGTGGAATCTAAAATATGACACAATGAACTTAGAAAACAGACTCACCGACATGGAAAACAAACTTATGGTTACTGAAGGGGAAAAGGGGTGAGGAGGGGATAAATTGGGAGTTTGAGATTAGCAGATACAAACTACTAAATATAAAATAAATAACAAGGTCCTACTGTATAGCACAGGGAACTATAGTCAATATCCTGTAATAAACCATAATGGAAAAGAATATATATATACATATATATGTATAACTGAATCACTTTGCTGTACACCAGAAACTAACACACTGTAAACCAACTATACTTCAATTAAGGAAAAAAAAGAAACAAAGAAAAAAAAGGAGAGATTGATCCGTAAAGGAGGGGCCCGAGGGGACTGAGCAAGGCTGCCAAGGAGGCAGGAAGGCAGGGTTCAAGCTTAGCAAAATCCTGTTTTTCTCTGTCAGGTATAGAGGGAAGGGAGATGAAGAGCTGTAATGGATAAAGTACGTGTGTGTATCTCTGTGTGTACGTAGATATGTGCATGGGTGTGTGCACATGCACGTGTTCAGACTGTTTCTATTTATTGAGAACTTCCTTCCAGTTAGTTCTTGCCAGTAGATCCTTGCTGGCTACCACTAGGGCATGCTGCTCTTGGTACCTGGGCTTGAGAGTTAATACTTGGAATCTCACCGTCACATGTTCCATACATTTTGTTAAGCACTTCTATCCATCCATTTACCAGACTGTCTCCAAACACAGGAAAAGCCTGCAGGCCTTAGATATGACAGTCTGCCTTGTGCCACAGGTTACAGTTTGAATTTAGACTCCAGTGTTACACATGAAAATGTAAGGGTATAAATGTTACTTGGCTATGGTTTAAAAATTTCCTTGGGATGCTCCAAGCAGTGGCCTGGATACCACAAGTGCTTTGGGAGGCCCAACCTCTAAATGTCTGGTCACCCTTTATGTGGATGGGAACCAGACCCCTAAATGTCTCCTCTCACCTTAAAGGTCAGACTACACCCAGGTCACCCAATGAGAAGGAGGCTCAGTAAACCACACGTGGACAAAAGATAGCTTTATTGACATCCAGCCTCTCTCACTGTCGAAGTAGCCCTTGGTTGCATTCGTGCTGCAGTGGCAGAGTTGAATAGTTGCCATAGAGGTGCTACGGACCACAAAGCTGAAAATATTTATATCTGACTTTTTACAGGAAGTGTGCTGAACCCTGGCCCAGAGCAAAACAAAATGTGCTTTTGCTGGTGCAGGCTGCTGCTGTGTGCCACCTCGGACAGGTCTAGAGACATCCATCCCCTCCTCCAGATTAAGAGAGCAGACTGTTTGCTGAGGAGCCACGGCGCTTAGCACACCTGCCCCACTTCTTCGCCAGGAGCACAGGCTGTGTCCTCCCGGCACACTGACAAACAACACATGACTCTCCTCCCTGGACCTCAGGAAGAATGGGAGGCTCAACTAAAACTCGCTTGTGCTCTTTTCATACTCTGAGTCGGAATCTTTGTAAAAAGGTCCACTTATCTAGAGAGAAAAGTGCTCTAAATTCCACTCTTGGATTTAGAAAGTGAGTTTTTAATAATCCAAATGTGCAGAAAAATACTCTAATGGCAATCTGAGAAAATAAAATTTCAATGCTTCAGGTGATTTCTCCAGAAAGCCTGTTTAAACCTGTTTAATCTTCCTTGGTACATCTAGGAAGAACCATAACTGAAAAATTCAATCGGTCATGTGATATTAGAATTCAGAGGCTTGAATTATTCTGTTGAATGAACAAAGAGCAAGATCTGGAAATAAAGACGTTAGGCCCTTAAAGTGAATCTAAAGAATGTACAAGAAAACTGAAAACCGTGAATTTTTAATATCACAAGTTAAGGAAGACAATGACTCCAGAACAAAATTATTGGCACGAAGGTATGACCTTTGACAGACAGAACAGCAACACGATGTCACTGACCAGTGGAGGATCAAGCTCCTCCTGGAAGGACTGGTTGGTTCCAAGACCCTTCTGCAATTCACAGGACCATGGCCTCATTTTCCTATTACATGCCGAAGGCCAATGAGCCAGTTTTTAAAAGTGACAATTTTTCTAGTGTTTGAAGTCAGGCAAAAACATCAAGCAAAAACCATTGCAGTTTACTTACCACGTTATGAAGGAAAAAAGATGGCCTCTAACAAAACTTGCTAGTCTATTATGAAACTTAGTTTGTGGGGGGGTTCCAAGGGGTTGGGAGAGGAGTGTTCATCATGTGCAGTGAGATATACCATAGAAAATACAGAACCAACCCGGCAGCTATCAGAAGCACGATCAATTTTCTGTGTATCTATTTTGCAGCACCCTAAGCCTAGGACTGCACAGCATACACATTCTCTTAAAGAGAAATATTGTTGAAGTAAGAAAACAGCTGATCAGTGTTTGTTATTTTTATTTTTCTTAACTGAAAATGAATAAAGAATTAATATAATTAATTTCATCATTGTACAGAATTTAGTGTATAACCCCTCTCTCCCCTTTATACCCATTGTAGGAATGATCTAATAGAGTCTTGGGCAAGTAATCCAGGGTAATCTCGTATTGATGAATGCGTTTGGGTGTCAAATTTTGTATTCGTATTGTGAATTATATTTTCTGATGCCCTTCTTGATTACTTGTAACCTTCATGGATCTCCCTGAACAAACTGGAAGCCAGTTTACAACCTCTCCTGATGAAAGCAAACAGAGGGTAACTTACCATCTTTTCAATGTCACTGCCCAGAAACATATGCAGTGTTTTATAATTCATAGCATGGCTTCATGTGCAATTGAGGTGGGACAAGGAAGGAGAGTAGGGAAAGATGTTTAAACAGTTCCCTAAAAATAGACTGTAATTCTTTATTCTCTGCCACTCAGAACATAACCACCAGAGCCCTAAATTTAATTCTTTTCTTCCATACTGTTTCTACCCACCCCAGATTTGCCAGTCCCCTTTGGGAATGAAAAGATAGAAAGAAGAGGAAAAACTGAACATGAAATGAAATAGAGGTATATGTAAGAGGAGCATCCATGGTCTGCATATTTAAAATAATACTTCAAAGAAATATTGAAGGAGCAAGTTTCTTCATTTGTCCTTATTTTAAGCATAAGAAGACCTTACCTACTCTCACATGCCAAGGTCTTCTATAGTCAACCATGGTCCATACCAATTATGGACCTTACACTTTATAGCATTTTAGAGTTTCACATTTATCATGTCTCATAAGTATTCTAATTACGAAGAAATGGAACCTACAGATGTTAAGTGACTTGCCCAAGGTCACAGGACAAAGTAGAATAGTCTTTTGGGAAGAAATGAGGAAAGCTTTTACACCCAAATGATCAGTATAAAGGCCACACAAATCACCCTCTCTGAGGTGTTTCTTTCAGGATCCTCATTAAGTTCTGCTTACTGTTTAAAATACACATTTGAACCAGGTAATTATAAGCACTGGTCTGGAAGCAGATTTAAGGAACAAATTTAGTTTGTAAGTGGGCTGGAAACTGCTTGATCAGAGCCATTGCTAAGGGGAACTGCAATATTTGTATAACTAATGAATTAACCTAAGAACCTATAGCTGAGAGAGGAAGGAAGGGATTGGAAAAATTTATGTAGAAACAATGGAAAAACTCTGTAATTGGTTTACGGAGGGAGACCCACAGAATTCTACAGAGGTTACAATTGCTGCACCATCACCTTACTTCCCCTCCATTTCTTGCTTAGCCAGAACTCTAAAAACTAAAGAAATCTAAAGACTAAGGAGGGGCATTTGACACTGTGAACCCATGCTTCTCTCTTGGACTGCGTCACTCCATAGGGAGTGCTCTGGAATGCTGTGGGAGAGCTTTTAGATTGTCGAAACAACTAGGGGCCTTTCTGGTATTTAATCAGCAGGGCCAGGAATGCTAGGAGTCCTACGATGCAGTGAACAGTCCTGCACGGAGAAAGAATCGTCCTGTGTCACACGTGACTTTCAAATACCCTGCTGGACACTGACCACAGGTGAAAGGCTTGTTTGTAATCATTGCAACCTAGAGCCTGATTCAGTTTCAGACTTAAGACAAAGTATTTTTTATGTAAGGAATTTTCCAGGAACGCAATTGTTGTGTAAGTTGAGGGAAAACTGTACTTTGTTCTGTTCGAATATTCACCCTTCTGGAAGTTCAGGTCCTGTGCAGCAACACAGAACAAGCTCATCCGGCCCAGTCGCCACGTGCAGGGCCCCCATCCACGCCGATTCTGCGCGTCAGAGCGACCATTTGACTCCTTCACGGTGTCGTCTGCCTGAGCTGTGTCCCAACGTTTACATATTGAGACACATTATATAAAATGTACTTTCCTCTTTTTAATACATTACAGTTGGAGCATTATGTTGATTTTTAAAATTATGTGCACAAGGAGAGTATATTATCTGTAAATTTCATCTTGGGATTGATAAATGGAACAATGTATCTGATATGGTTGAAAGTCAGGGCCATAGCCATTCTTTCTTTTCTGGAAAATCTCTCATTCCCGGCTTCTGGGACAATGCTATCTCCTGGTTTTCCTGAACCCCCCCCCTTCCTTAGTCTACTTTACTGGCTCCTATTATAACCAGCTCTTAAAAGTTGCAGTGTTCCTGAGTTTCATTCCCATCCCTCTATTTTTACTGATTTATCTCTCTTGCTTACTTTGACAGCTTTGACTAACACTTGCCAAATGGCTAGACCCTGAGTTTCCCACTTCTTTTGCTGAATTTCACACCACATTTTCACTTGCCCACTGTGTACCACTTGTATTTTCTACCAGTGCAGTATCTCAAATGCAGCAAGTCCAAAACAGAACGCATTATCTTCCGTGCAAAGTCTGCTCCTCCTGTATTCCTGTTTTTCTTGGTTAAGGATGATATAATTTACCAAGTCTGCCAAATTAGAAAACTGGAATCATTTTAGAATAATACATCATTTTTACACTTCCCGAAAGTAACTGCTCACCAAATCCAAACAAACTATTTTATATCTTGAATATTTCTAAAATCTGGAGCACAAGTTTTTGCACTTTTTTCTGAAATACAATAAGTAGCATTACAGTCTTAATGTTACGTGTGGTTTAATTCATTTTTACTTAAGTTATATAGCCTGTAAAAATATAATTTTACACAACTTTATGCACAAAGATGTTAAATATAAGGTTATTTATGAAAATTTGGAAACAACCAGCTAAAAGAATGGTTTGGTATTTTTATTATGCATTCATACAAAAGTGATTTTGTAGCCATTAAAATTATGCTAATGGAATGTCTTTATTATAATAAGAAATGTTTTTCATAGTGTTCTATGAAAAATCAGGATCTAAAATTATCTCAACCATATAAATTATGCAGGGATAAATGACTGGAATGAATCACTAATGGTGCTTTATCCCTGCTGAAAGGATTATAGATGATCTGTATTTTCCCCTTAATGTTTTCTTCTGCTATCTTCGTGATTTTCCACCATGCATGTTTTTCCAGTAAGTAATTATTTTAAGTCCTTTTCAGGTCTTGTCGATAGTGCCTGGACCATAGTTTCATCACTTATAACAGCCTTCGCATACACTTTCCTTGCTTCCTGTATCTTTTCCCTTCAGTCCATCTTCCACACTGCTTTGAGATGAATGTTTTCAAAATGTAGATTTGTCCCTGGAGTTCCCTTTCTGCTGGCTCCCTACCTGTGCAAAGGTCGAGGAGCAAACACATACACGTCATAAAAAGATGGGAGAACCTGTCTCCCAAGTCTCTTTTTTCAGCCTCATCCCCTGCAATTCCTCACCAACAAACAGACCTTCCACCTTTGCTCGAACAAGCCATGGACTGTGGCATTTTTTGCAAGTCTGTTTTCTTCGACAAAAATGTCCTTTTTCTCTTTTGCTGCCAGGTCAAATAACACATTCATCCTTTAAGACTCTATTCAAATGCCATTACAGTCTGAAGCTTTTGCTGACAGAGATAGAGCCTCTCACACTCTCCTCCCAAATATTGTTGTGGATACTCTCTGTTAGCACTTATCTCTTGGTATAAGAGAGAAACAGCCACAGGAGTTCCTCTTCCTGGGAAAATACTGTGTCTTAGTCACCTTTGTATTCTGAGCCCTGATACAAGGTCTGCACTCAGAAAGCATTTGATGAATGACCATATTAATGTATGTAGCCAAAAGCTGCAGGAAGAAAATCTTCAAGCACCTCACATACCCAGATGGCTTGGAGGAGCTGAAGCCGAGTTTCTGATAAGACAAAAGGCAGAAAGAACCAGAATGTGCCAAAAGAAGAGCACTAAGTTAAGTCAAGTTAGTTAGGAGGAAACGGCAGCTGGATTAATCAGTAATTGATAACTGGTGGAGATTGTTAGAAAAGATGAGTTAAGCTTCTACATTAAAACAATACCTTGTGCCTATGTATTTATAATAGAGAAGTCTTTAACACTTTGGTTAAAACTGTGTTTTTGAGTAGTAAAATAAAGCCACCGTGGGAACACCTACGGGAAGCCGAGACACTAGATTAATACTCAAGGTACCATCATTTTGTCCGCACATCCCAACTTTTAAAATCTTAAAGGCTGGGCCACAATCCAGATCAACTGAATCAGAATCTAAGGGCCGGGGCCCAGATGTCAGCATTTTTTAAAAGCACCCACTGTTGAGAATCACTCATCTGCATGAAAACAGTTTTCCCCAACTGCAGATCATCTCCCGAGAAGGAAATTAATACTTCATGATAATTTTCATTGTTAACTTTGTTCCTAAAAAGTGACAGCAAATGATACACTCAGTATCAAAGAAAGGTAAATAACAACAATTAGTTTAAATAACCTTCTTCACTCAAGGGGCGCCGATTTTTACTTTAGTTGATTTTTTTTCTATTCTCAAAATACATTTTCAATATAAAATTAAAATCTGCATAAATGATCATATTGGAATACCATACTCCGATACCATATTTTGATATTTTTAGGCCAAAGGAAGAAAAACTGGGGAATAAAAAATTTTATGGGCTTCCCTGGTGGCGCAGTGGTTGAGAGTCTGCCTGCCGATGCAGGGGACACGGGTTCAGGCCACAACAGTGAGAGGCCCGCGTACCGCAAAAAAAAAAAAAAAAAAAAAAAAAAAAAAAAAAATTTATGGTAAGAAACTGAGCTCGTATGGACACGGAAGCTCTGCCAGCTTGTAGAGGGTGGGTCGCAGCGGGACAGCAGTTGGGACCCGGAGTTGGGAAAGGAGACTGGAGAGGTAAGCTGATTCCAACTCTCCTTCCTGAGGGCTGCTTTCCTCCTTTGAGTTCTCATATCTTTACCCTCGTTGTCACCAATTCATCCTGACTTGGGTATATATACTTACCCCTTATTAGACTCTGGCATGGTTAGAAAAATTCCCTGAAATTTTTCTTTAAGAATCTATGACAGGATAGTTTTTCAAAATTTATTTACTAAAAACTGAAGAAAGGAGGGGGAAAGAAAATGAAACGATTAAAAAAAAAACAAAAACAGGAAATTTGTAATGCATAAGTATGTGACCAATAGTGACTTCATAATGCAGTTTAACTGGCATAAATTCACAATGCTAGAAATCGTTATCTTGTTCACTTGATCTCAAAACGCTCTTTTGTTTAACTGACTTTTCTCTCCATTTAAAGACAAGCACCTTATTCTCAATTCTGCCCCCCTCTTAAAACTTGTCCATATTTCAAACACCATCTGTTAGTGGAGTGTTTTTCAAAAAACTTTTAACTTCCACTCATTTCAAGAAATATAATTTATATCTCCACCCAACACACACATAAATCATATATGCAACAAAAACAAATTTCATGAAAGTCTCATTATGTGTGACATGCTCTGATGTATTTTCTATTCCATTCTTTCACATGCTGATAGTGACCTACCAAACTGGCTTCATAACCCACTCCTGGGTGGTGTGGGCAGCTGCAAAGCTGAGCAAAGCCTGCAGAGTCCCAGCGCAGTCTATTTAAATAGTGCTCGTACAGACACGGAAGCTCGTTTCCACATCAAACACAACAATGCTCCTTTCCCAGTTTCTCAACTCCGCCCACTTCGGGAGAATTCTTAGAACCTGCTGGTCGGCTCGTTCTGATACAGTAAGGACTACGACATACGGGGGTGGGAGGTGTGTGAGAATAACAGAGTCACAGTCACGGCATCAACTCCTGTAAGTACTGACAGAAGTTAATCCAAGTCCCAGCTGCTTACAAGCAGGGGAAGCAGAGAGAAGGGAGCAGTACCTGCTGGTCTGGGGCCAGAGGAGGGGGTGTTGAGGCTCAAGAATTCGGAACGAAGAAGATACCCTTCCTCTATCGCTCACTTCTAGCGCCAGGAAGAGGTAGCAAAACGGCAGGTAATATGTATGTTTTGAGTGACACACCTGGTTCTCTTGAATGAACAAATGAATAAACGGTTAAATCAATATTCATAGCCCTAAGCCAATATTTCTTTTTTAAAAATTCATAATGGTATAAAAATTGTCCCCCCCCCATTTTGCTTGGATAATTTGGAATCTGTGTTATTTTGTGTACATGAATTATGCAGAGTCTTGCATGGGAGAGTTGCTTACAGGTGACAAACTTGGAGGCCTAATTAGGAACTCCTATGAGAACCTTATGAAAGGGAGACTTAGATTCTTTAACAGGCACTGAAATTAATTCCAAAGACAGCTTATGAGGTAATCAGTTGGTTTTTCCTCCATGAATTTCCTTTCAGAAAAAAATCAGCTCCTTAATGCCTTTAGAGCTCTGGGTGCCCATCGGCACTTGCTGCTCAGCAGCTGCCTCGGTACAAACAACTCTGACCCCGCAGATTGCTGGCTGGTCCTGGGAGAGACGCTGCTATTTGTCAAGTGTGCCAGTAGGATGAAGTTGGAGGACAGGGGATTACAATCAGGTATCTTTACTCAAGACTTTCAAATGTGACTAAAATTAGAAAACACAAAGCTTTTCATAGGATTTTACAGAGGGACTTCCTCACATTCATCAAGTGAAGTAACTTGAATTTTGATACTTTGGCCTTTGTTTCCACCTCATTTTGTTCCTGTCTCTGTTATAGCACGTACTCTTGTTGTCTTCACACTGACTATGAACAAGTCTTCATTCTTTCACTAAATCCAGTTCAGAGCAAGGATGTGTCTGTCCCCTTATTCTTCTTTGTATTCCTAACACCTAGACAGTACCTGGAGTTGAGAATGTATCCAATACCCATGACATAAGCAAATAAGCAGCAGGTAAGAGGCATGTGAGCTTTGCTCTAGGATGGGGGGGAGTGGGGAGGTCGGAAGCAGGGCAGGAGGAGCCAGAGGAGTTGTAGGCCATCCCCGGAAATGAAGGAGATGACATTCAGAGTAGCAAGCTTCAACCCAACAGGGCTCCTGGCCACTTACTTCCTGAGAAGGAAGCTTACCTTTACAGCAAGGCTTCCCAATCCTCAAGGTGCAGATAAATCACCTAGGAGTCATGTTAAAATGAAGCTTCTGACTCAGGAAGTCTGGGTCAGAACCCTAGAGTCTGATTTCCTAACAAGGCTCCCAAGGGTTCCAAATGCTGCTGGTTCAGTTTAGACACACCTCAAGTAACAAGGCAGCCTCAGGACCTGCGCTCCAAGTGTCTGTAACTCATGGGTTCAGTTGGGGTCCTGGGAAGAAGTAGACACCAAACGCAAACAGCTTAACTGAGGAGCCTTGACTAAGATGTGAGTAGCATTAGGGGACACCAGCAAGAGAAAATTAAGGACCTTAAGACTTGTAACTGAGAGGATGAGCCATCACTAGCCCCAAACCAAAAGGTGCAAAGGGAGGGAGAGGTTACCAGAACCAAAGAACTTTGAAGCTGGAACGGGATCTGTAGGACAGGGTCATGCAAAGAGCTGTGTTCTTGGCTATCTTGGATAGAGGAGCAAAGGCACTTCCTAGGGAGGGAGAGGGAGATAAATATCCGTCTCCCTCCCTTCGCAGCTTCTGATCCCCTCCCATGCCTCCCATTGGCCAGACGCAATTGGGACCTAGGGGACAAGGAGGTCTTGTTGATGAGCCCCCTAGAGCAACCCAGAGCACAGAAAGGAGAGTGGATTGAACAGCACAGGGAGCTAGCCGGCATAGGAACTTCAACCAATTTAGCAAGTTACTATTTCCTGTGGCTAAAAGTAAATACTCTTAAAACACAAAGAGTCTGGACTTGTCTAAGGAAGCTACATGAAAAAAAACTGCACCAGTCTGTGTTGATTCCGTAGGCAATCTTTAGGAGGAGAAGACTCTCAAGGGGCTTGTTAAGTAGGGGCAGCTTTAGAGATAAAAGAAAAACAAGCTGACTGCCTGAGGCAAGGGCAGAAAGGAAGTGCTGGGAAGCCATTAAAAGACCAGCCCAGGAAGTGAAGAATAGAGTGGGCCCAGAATCTCTTAGAGAAACAGGACCAGCAGGTTGGCGCTGGGGGCAGGCAAGCCGAGAGCCTTTGCTTTGCTCTCAGAGGCACTTTGCCTAAAAACTTGCAACTCCTTTTTAAAATGTAGATGCAATATCATTGGTTGAATTCCAAGATTTGGAGAAGAAAGCAGACCCAAGGAAAGTTAGAAAGAGTAAGCATCATAAATGCTAGCTCGTAAAAAATTCCAACCATTAGTCTGTTAGAGACATATGATTAAAATTATTTGTGTATGTATATATACATGTATTCTCATACATGGAGAGACACACACGGTTCCTCATTAGAGCTTTAATCAAGGCTCTTAGGAAAACACTAAAAAAAATGGGAAAAGCAACATCCTCATATTTAGATTTTCAACATGCTAAAAACCAGCATCTTTCACACTAAAAGATAGTGTCACCTCATCACCCCTGAGGGATGTGCCATGCTCCTGGTCAGTACAAAGTAGAGCAGTCCTTCCCAAGTCTGCAGGGCAGTCAGAAATGGCTGGACTCCCAATGAAGTGAGAACACAGTCTGGACCTTGACTGATGAGTGAGATTTGGTTGCCTTTTGCCAGGATGATATGATATACTTTTTTAAAAAATTTTATTTATTATTTTTTGGCTGTGTTGGCTTTCTCCAGTTGCAGTGAGCAGGGGCTACTCTTCATTGCGGTGCACGGGCTTCTCACTGCAGTGGCTTGTCTAGTTGCGGAGCGCGGGCTCTAGGCGCGCAGTCTTCAGTAGTTGTGGCTCGCAGGCTCTAGAGCACAGGCTCAGTAGTTGTGGCACACGGACTTAGTTGCTCCGCAGCATGTGGGATCCTCCCGGACCAGGCCTCGAGCCCGTGTCAGGCCTCGAGCCCGTGTCCCGCCTCGAGCCCGTGTCCCGTGCATTGGCAGGTGGATTTTTAGCCACTGCGCCACCAGGGAAGCCCGATGATACGATATAATTTTGACTGATGTGTTCCCCTCTTCACCACCTCCGCCCCCTTCCCTAAACCCATATTCCAAGAGATTTGGGGGGGGGGGGCGGGGGCTAGTTCACCACTTGCCCCAGGGGGAATTGTCAGGAGGAAAAAGAAAGAAAAGAAAACGCAGTAAACAAAGATTCCAAGTTCTTGGCTCTAGTTCAAATGAGAGACAAAAATAATTTTGAAAAGAGATATGAACTGGCAGGAGAAGTTTTTTATCTGTTGTTTTTTTTTGTTTTGTTTTTTCTTTATTTTTTAAACCACCCCACTCCAAACTGGGAAGAAGGGAAAATTTAGAGAGGAAAAAGAACATTATAAGCAATTAGAGGCTGTGCATTCAGTATCCCATCCTCAGAATAAAGCCGCGATGTATCAGGTGGGAGGTGGGGTCATCACAGTTTTCTCTCCAAATTTGGGGAGGCTCTGGGAGGACACCTGCTTCCTGCTTCCCTTCTTTAATCATTAAAGGCAGCGGCAGAGACATCCCTTGGGACAAGGGCAAGAAGAATCAGGATAGAGGATCCTGGTGGGCTAAGGCAGATGGGGTCAGGAGTTCCCTGCCTTGCCTATGGGTGCTGATTTTAGCTGAGAGACAGAAAGAGGAGATTGATTGATTCTATGTCTAACAGACACTCCTGGCTTGAGGTAAGAGTCCTGATAGCAGGGGCTGCCTAGCAGGTGGCCAGGTGGGAGCCACGCCTGTGCCCATGGATCCATATCTGCATCCCAGGAGCACTGCCCCCAACTCCACTGGGGTCAGGGGGTCAGCTCTGGGCTCCAAGAAGTCAGGGGAGGGGAGTCTGAGTCCCAAGTGCCTGACGGCCTCTATAGAGGTACTCCTTATAGCACCAGTAGGGAGGGGAACGAGGAGGATGGAGGGGAAAGATCCTGAATATTCCTGAATCTTAACCGGAAGCAACTTACTCCAAAATTGGATGTGGCTGACTGGCTGTGGCTGTGACTAGAGTAATTTTTCCTGCTATCTGTCAAAAATACGGGATTAGAGTTAGAATACAAATTTTGTTGCCAAAATAAAGAAAATTCTATTCTGTGACTGTGAAATTCATGTGCATTACAAGTGACTGATTTTTCTCAGCCTCACTGCTTAAATGTTGTATGTGAATATTCAGTCAAGGTCAAATTCTATCCAGGAAAAGCAGCCCCATGGTCTCACTTGGGCCAACAATGGAGAAGCAGATTCTTGTTGGCCATCTGGCCTTCATCTTAATCTCACCTGAACTCTGATTTAGAGCTGGGATGGTCTCATAGGTCCAGTCCATGCTCTATAAGTGGCAGCCCTGCCTGGAAGCACCTGTCTCTCCAGGTACCTGGTCCTGCCTGAGAGGTGACATGCACAGCCAAGTCCCGCTAACACATGTCACGTGGCTGCCAGCTCCCCTGATCACAGGCAGGGTCTGACTCTTCTGCTTGCCTCTCCTTCCCAACATCTTACTGCAGCCTCGTATTCCCCCTGCAGTTTCCCAAACTATCCCAGTTCCTAAGGATCTCTTTTACGTAAGCTAGGGGCTCTGGAGTTCCCTGACAGTGATATTTTGGGTTCTCTTCTATTTACTTTTGTAGTGGGATGGTTGCATTTCTCCCAGAGGGTTGTTAGAAAGACACACATTGGCCAGAGTAATTGTGAAGCAATAAAGAAATGTCAGAGGTCTGCTCGAGTCTTGACAAATGGATTTTCATCATTAACTAAACATCTTTCCTGATAAGGAGGAGGATGATGTTTCCCTTCTTCTCTCACAACAGCGGCCCCTAAACACACACACACAAGCTCGCACACATACAAGCAACAAAATTTACATATTACTGGGGAAGAGGAATAGATAGATACTATCTCTTCCTTCAAGAGAGTCAGTCAGAAAGGACGTAAAAATGGTCAGAGTAGAGAACCTGGGAGCCCCGGCAACGAGGAGAAGTGGCCTGCCTGCGTTGTTCAAAGTCCTGCAGCTACTTCCAGCAAAACCTCAGAGCTCTTCTACGACCTCCAGACTGAAAAACACAGACAGGTAACAAATTGTGCCGCTCACTCAGCACTGTGTGGGAGCGAGTGCCCAGGCCTCTCAGGCAAACAACGTTTGGTTCACATTCCCAGCCTGCCACGTACCGGCCGTACAAACTTGGGGAAGACGCCTGGCCTCCTCGTGCCTCAGTTTCCATATCTGTAAACGGGGGATAACCACCTCTGCATGGATTCTTTGTGAAGATGAATAAAACGGTATTTGTAAAATGCCTGCACACACTCTAATTCCATTCCTACCATGATCACCAAAACCTACGGATTTGTAGCGGTAGATGTTTTGATAGTTCACGCACTTCCAATGCTTTGAAAATTACACTACTTCTTGAAAAAGTTTGAGATGGGTTTGTCTCACGTTGATGTCTGATTTTTTTTTTTTTTTTTTTTTTTTCGGTACGCGGGCCTCTCACTGTTGTGGCCTCTCCGGTTGCGGAGCACAGGCTCCGGACGCGCAGCCTCAGCGGCCGTGGCTCACGGGCCCAGCCGCTCCGCGGCACGTGGGATCCTCCCGGACCGGGGCACGAACCCATGTCCCCTGCATCGGCAGGCGGACTCGCGACCACTGCGCCACCAGGGAAGCCTGTCTGATTTCTTCTATTTCACAGATTAGAAAGCAGTTTTTGAAGGGACTGTAACTTCTGATTGGTAAGGGATCTCCACAGACTTGCCTAATTCAAAAGGAGACTGTGCTTTAGGGTTTTTGTTTTGTCAGAAGGAGGAGGAGGAGGAAGGGCAGAAGCAGAAGCAACAGCAGCAGGAACCAGAGATGGACCAAGTGGTAAATCCTGTAATACGTGAACTGAGCCATACGAGACATGCACACCTACTGAATAATTTGAGGTTGTCAAAAGAATGAAAGATGACTGATGTATACTCTGCTAGTGTATAAAAACAATCCTCTGAAGCACATGTGGCTCCGCTGGCCTCCACGGTAATTATACTGCTACAATACAAGCGCTTGGTGTGGACTACGCCTACCGCTCCTGTGCGTGCCCTACACCAGCGCTGAAGGTGCCTGGTCAACCAGCAGGCTCCCTAAACTGCCTCAGCAGGCGGCACTGGCATGTGGCTCCTGTCTCCTTATCTCCAGGACTCCCTTTGAAGTTTATGGAAGCACTGTTTGGAATTAGCACTGCAACTCATGGAACAGGAAGAAGAACAGGGTGAAAACATCTATATAATCACCTACCTATTCCAGAAGTTTCAGGTAGTCAAATACCACTTCGGTACACAAATAACTGAAATACTGTGCCTTCTGTCTTTTTAAGCAAAATAATGGACGTTTCACGTCCCAACTTGTGATTTTTGTGAAGACCAAGCTGGATTCTTGGAAAGTCTAAAACAGAGATCTGCATTTTTAGCAGGAGATATCCTTTACAAATCTGGCCCCAATTTTACTACGTATTTTCATAAGAGAAAGAAAAAAGTTGAAGTCTTCATGTTCATTTGCTTAACTACATCTAACAAACAGAAAGGGAGTAACACAGACCTTCAAAGCTAACAGAGACAAGACCTGTTTACTCTGCTCACTTACAAACCCTGAGTTTGTTTGGGACCTGAGCTCTGTAAGCCTATCATTATTCATCACTCAAGTTACCTAGCAATGAATGTCCACCTCATCAGTGCTCACATTGTCCAGATACTCCTCTCAATAGTTTTTTCCCCTTAAATAATCCACAGGCTTCTCTATCACTATGAAACAATTCCCTTTTTCTCAAAGCCTCCTTCGTTCTGTTTAGACAAGCACTTGGGGGCAATTGTTGGTGCAATCTTCTCTCTGTCAGTGGTCTTACTGCCAGGTCACAGGATGCCTTCAGAGAGACCTGAAAGGCTTTTGCACTCTGTCTCCCAAGACAGTAAATTGCCCAACACCCCCCCACCCCCCCACCACCCCCCACCCCATCTTTCATGTAACAATACTGCACATCTTGACTAAGCTGCCTTCAATCTCTGCTTTTGGAAAATTTCCAGGCAGGGTCTGTGTTTACGTCAGCAAGACTGATTTCAAAACCATCTCTGGGGTTTTAAACAGGCTTTGAAACACAGTCTTGCACTCAACTGGGGTCAGTAGGAGGCCTTCCAGTAAATCTGTTATTTCACTTTATCATTCTACTTATTGCAGAGGGGCACTGATTTCCTTTTAGCTCATCTTATAAGCTATTTTGTTATTTTTCATAAAATTTCTGCCAGAACCTTGGCTATTAGAGCCTTGCATTATTATGCCCACTGTCTTCAGAATTCCTTATCTGCAGAGATTCTGCTTGTTTGGGTAAGCTAAGTGTTGTTGTTCTGTTTTCCATGGTTGTTTTTTAACTTTAGGATCATAAAAATAAAGTCCTTCAGAGTCATATCTTGTTAAATTTGCCTTTGATTAGCACAGCTGCTCTTCAATTAATCCCTCGGCTTAGAGTTTAACAAGGGCCTTACAAAACTTGTAAAAGATGGGACATGTACAGAGGGGGCAGGGCAGGGGTTTGTGATTATATGCAGAACTACAGGGCCTATCACAATGAAACTGTAGAATGTGAAACTGAAAACAATTTCTAAATATGCAAATTCCTTATTACTTGCAAGATTTAAAGTTAAAGGCTTCTTATTTAGCAGTAAGTGTGAAATTATTTTCACAAACGAGTACATCAAGCCATTGCCACAATCCTAGACATCATGCCAGACATTTATCCCCTATCATGAACCTTGGTTTTGCTTACCACCCCGTGAAATCTGTGATAAAACTAAAAAAAAAAAAAAAATTTCCCCACACTATACCCCAAAAAACAATATTGCATTTGGGTAGGCTTTCTTACCACACTCTAATCTAAAAAGGCTCATTGAGGCCAAAGTAGACTTTACCTTTGATTACAAAATACACTAGTAAAACAATTTAAAAACAACAAAGAAACTATAAACACACTTGCAAAATATAAAAATGATGCTACTTACCTAAAAAAAAAACAAACCAGAACACAGTAAAGCAAATGATTCTAATCCAATTTAAAGGAAATGAATTTCAAATAAGCAACAAAACCATCCTTCCTGATACTTGCACTTCCCTCTAAAAGACAACACAAAGGACAAGAAAAGGAATACAAGGAAAATAAAAGACCAGCAAGGACCCTTGACAACATGGCTGTATGGATAACAATGCTCTAACAATTAAACATGAAACAAGGTGAACAGATATTATGGAAGTCTTTCTGGGAAGAGCATGCACTTGTGTTTACTGAAGTAGACCCTCTGCTTGCGATTAATCAGAGGAATTTTTGGCTTTGAGTGTACACTCTATAACTCAGGCACCAATGTCTCGAAGAAGGTGCATAAGAGAGGAGCAGGCAGAGGCCAGGAAAAGATCAGAAGAAATGGACAGAGGCAGATCACACAAACCCCCCGGCCAAATGAGGGCAGGCACATGATGAGAACGCCTTCCTCACCCACATGTCTTCTCTTGGACCAAGGCAAGGAACACAGCCATTTCTGGTTGGTGCCCTTTATCCCAGCACTGAAAACAAGAGGAAAGGCTGGTAGCCCCACCAAAGAAATATTTTAATTCCATTAAAGAGTGGAAGAGCTTGCTTGAGTAATGGAGTCTACCTCAGTTGATGTTTCTAAAATTAGATAATCATCTGGAAAGATTAGATGAGATAGTTGAAAGGCTCCTGCTCAAAAACAGGAACTGGAATCAAAAGGTCTCTAAGCCATTCCTTTTTATGCATCTATCAAGATCCCATTTTAACTAGTCTTCCCAAATTAGTAACAAGGCTTATCTACCTCCCTTCTATATTTGAGCTTTAGAAACTTATTTTCACACCACAACAAAATTTTTGAAAGGTTAAAAAGTAACAGTTTACTTGCACTTAACATTATGTACCAATAACCTACTAATAAAACTGTGAGCCCCACCCATGTATTCACCTAAAAATGGATTTAAAACAAACAAAAAAAGCTATAGCAACCCTTTCCTTTCTCCTTTCCTCTTTTAAGTAAAAGAAAGAACCAGTCTGCAGAAAGAAGTCTGTGGCCCAACTTATTGGTTTAGGAAACTTACCTTTCAGCAGGTTGAAAGTCTCATGGATGATATTCTTAAGGGAGAAGCACAAGACCTCTCTGTGGCCCGGTGTCCTCATGGCCCAGAGGTGGGGATGCCACCCTCCAGCCCACGTGCACCCTCACACCTGCAGAGCTCGGCCTCCACCTCGGAGCAGGACCTCGCCAGCTGCCTCCAGCCCTGCAGGGCCAGAGAAACAAAGGGCAGGGGAGCGTCTCATCTGAGTGGAGAACAATTCCCACGGCATGGCAGCCGTTTAAAGAGGGGGTGTCTGCAGGACGAAGGCTGCCTCAGAGCCTTCCTGTTTGTGTCCCAGCTCAAATTTTCATCCATTTCCTAAGGAAGACTGCAAAGAGTAATCAGCCCTGAGAAGGCTGAGGTTTATGAAAACCCATGCGGGGTGCAAGGGCAATTTTTAGAAACACTTTTACCCTTTCCTTCTTTTCTCCACTAAGTAGATATGAGGCTTTATTAAAAGTACTTTTAAAGTCAAAAGCAAAAGCTGTATATGTTGTGATCTGGTAAAAGTTTTTCTACTCCTGAAAGATTTTTCACCTGAAATGTAGAAAGGAAAAAATTTGTGGCTGATTAATCCAATACGTATCAAGTAATTAATAATGCAGAGGAAAACCATGCAACTTTTGGTCAAAAAGCAAGGGTTTGAGTCGAAAAAACCTTTACCATTTACTAGCTTTAAATAAAGAAATGCACTCAATCCCTCTGGGCCTCAGTTTCTTTGTCCGAACAAATGGGACTAATAACATGTGCTTTACATGTCTATTTGTGAGAACTGCATAAAATGACTGGAAGAGACCCCATACTTTGCCCTAAAAGGTCAGAGCACGCTGTCATTACATCACGGTATCCAATTTCCCTGTGGCCGTTACATAATATGAGACATTAGTAGTTGGCAAACAAAGAGCTAATACATCTCCTCACTTCTCTCCAAAATTATACTGTATATGTATTTGTTTGCTTGTGTATTAGCTGACTGGCACGCACGTTGCCAGAGGGCCAAAGACCTCATTGGTAATGCTGATTTAACAATATCCCCAGTACCAAGAACAAGTCTTCACATTTATTAACATGCAATAAATATTTGTTAAGTAAATGAATAGATAAATGCATAATTTGAGGCAAAATCAAGCACAATGCTCTACAAACAGTAAGCCTGTAACAAATACTTATTAGTGAATGTACCACCACTTTTTTTTTAACAGAAAAACATCCCAGTAAAAATGCAGTGTGATAGAATTTTAAGACACATTGGAACTCTGAAAAACATCTGAGATAAATATGACTCTATGTTTTGTTAGATCACCTTGTTCAAATATATTATTAAGATGGTTAATGTACAAACTTCTTACCTCATGGATATTAGGTACGATATCCAATATGAATTAATTCGCTGAAAAAGTTTACCTTAGTTTGTACCTAAAATCCTTCCTCAGGCCTGTTTTTGTTCAAAGTGGAAACTCTCTTTTCGCTGTTGCCCTTTAAGTCCTAGCTCGGTGGCAGTGGGATTGATAAGGATTCTTTTTTTTTTTTTTTTAAGAGCATTACCCAGACAAGAAGGATAAAGATGTGTGGTCCCTTGTGGCTCTTATGATCCAACTACCAATGTTTAATATAACATAACAACATGCCGGGAGACAGGAGAGTCTCAGGGATCTGAAACAACAGATTTAGTTTTGAGCCTTCACATCATTGCCTGAATCCAGTTCAGAACAGTTCAGGCCACTAGAGACTAAAAATCAATTCTCTGACGGCTGCTCATTAATCGATTATGTGTAAAGAAGAAAGCGACTATAGTGGATATTTGTTCACTTTATAAATTACGAAGAGAGGAAAGATCCTGAATCTTAAAAGATCATGTGAAACGTAATTCCCTCTTCTAAGGATTTCTCTTGCTTTGCTTGAGAAATAGGACCCTCCTGCCGCGTCTCTTCTCCTTTCGCGTCTCTTCTCCTTTCCTCTCTGCCCTCTCTCGGCTCCTGCTTTATAGATAGGACGAGCTATCCCACTACATACAGATCTTTTCACAAGCATTAAAAGTGCCATATAAAGATTTTAAGTTGCTCGCTCTGAATGAAGTCATTTTAGTTCCAAAATATGAGGAAGCATCTCATAAACATTGAACCTGAAAGTTCTACAGCTTTTGGCCAACGAAAAGGCATCTCTGAAGAACAGAGAGTGATGATCAAATAAAATCAGAATTTATTACCTTTAACAAGTATCTATTCTGTTTTTCTAAGTTCAGAATTTCAGACACTGACGATATTGTTCGCTACATCCCTCCTCCTCCTTCTCTCACACAGCTCCCCCAGCGCTAGAGGCGTTTTTAACTGAGCAATTTAAGATTTTAAAGAAGGTTTGAAACCGATTTTTGATAGCTTCCAGCAGCAAGCCTTTCTCACCGTGCCGGTAGCTTCCAGCCTGACAAATACCAGTCAGCCTGGGACTTGTGAGTTCAACCACGAGGGTTATCAGATGCGCTTAAATGCCTCAGGGAACAGGTACAGCTGACACTGGGGGAGGGGCTGAATTGTGGAAACCACCATCCAGTAGTCAAGCTGCTTCTTCATCCAATAAAGAAAGAACTTCTTTAAGAAGAGTTCTTCAAGAAGCTCTGACATCCTCCCCTGGGGCTGCTGGTGTACCCCACTAGCTATTTGCTATAAAATAGTTTTATTGCCCTAGTAACTAACAGACTTAGTCAAGATATCACTGTGTATTTGGTTAACAAATAAAAAGATAAGTTCAAATTACTGATTACAGGGTCTTGTTATTTCTATCATTATTTGAGATCACATATCTTATTTTAATAAACATTTATCTAATGCTACAGAAAACATAAAAATCAATCTTGTAAGGGACAATAATTTATAGGCATGAGTAAAAGGAGCAAATATCATAGAACACATTATCCCAAAGTCTATCATTACTAGGTATGTACACCGGACAACAGAACAATAATAAATATTTCCTTTTTGCCATCTGTTGTTTTATAGGACAGATTTCCTGTCAGCTGACTCAAATAAGTAAAACAAAGTCACACTGAAAGATTAATCTTATTGATAAGGATGTATTTTGATGGCAAGCTAGTTCTAAGAGGTTAGGGCTATTTCTTTTCCAAAATGAGAAACAAAGAAGATAATATCTTTTCCTCCTTTCCTCCTTCTCAACTGGATGTGGGCAAGGGCTCTGCTAAATGCTTTAAGAACATATGATGTGTAAGCACAGGGTTCCTATCCTCAATCAATTCATGAACTGGTAAGACAGGTACAGAAATATCTAGTACAAGGTAGTGTGTAGCAAAAGAGAAAGGAAAACCTCAGATCAAGAGTGCAGGGCATGGGGACTTCCCTGGTGGTGCAGTGGTTAAGAATCCGCCTGCCAATGCAGGGGACGCCAGTTCGAGCCCTGGTCTGGGAAGATCCCACATGCCGCGGAGCAACTAAGCACTTGCACCACAACTACTGAGCCTGCGCTCTAGAGCCCAAGAGCCACAACTACTGAGGCTGCGAGCCACAACTACTGAAGCCTGCGTGCCTAGAGCCTGTGCTCCACAACAAGAGAAGTCACAGCGATGAGAAGCCCGTGCACTGCAACGAAGAGCAGCCCCCGCTCACCGCAACTACAGAAAGCCCATACGCAGCAACGAAGACCCAATGCAGCCCAAAATAAATAAATTTAAATTTTTTAAAAAAGGAGTGCAGGGCATGAAGCAAGGACACAAGTTCAATGGCTTTGCCACTTCCAAGCTGTTTGATCTTCGAGAAATTTGTTAATCCCTCTAAGCCCTGCTTTTCTCATGGATAATAAGATAGAGATCATACTAGTACCTGCCTCCTAGGGTCCTAATGAAAATTAAATGAATTTATGAATGCCCTTAACAGAATGACTGGATTTTGGAAGTTATCAATAAATAGCACTGATGCAGAAGAAAAAAATTAAAAGAAATACTTAAATTACCCTGGACATTCAAAGGAGAAAGAAAATTCCATCCATAAATAAAATAAGAGACAGAGGATTTTGCAGCTGAGAAACTGCTCTAGGAATAGGTTGAATGTACAGGCTGTCCTTGACTTATATCCCCTCAGTGTGAAAGATGATTGAGAAAAAGTACCTGGAAAGAAGAGGGGCCACAGCCTCCTTATCTCCCAGATGCCATGCCCCCCTCTTTTCTGGAATGCCCACCCATGGTCCTGTGTGCAGTCTCAGCCTGTGCCATCCAGGGCACAGTATATGGCCTTGGAGCCTCTTCTCTCTCCCCCCAAAATTGCTTCTCTCTCAACAACAGAGATACTCTCAAAGACTACCTTAATGTCTAGGAGAAAACATCTAGAATATTCATAAAAACAGAAACTTCTGTTTCTGGCCATGATGCATTAACTGGGACTGGATCAGCCTTCGTGCCTAAACAACTGGAAACTGGATAAAATACAGGGAAAACTGTTTACAGATACTAGACAAAAGGAAGCCCAAGATGTGATCCCTGAGAGAAGGGGAACAACTTAGGTGAGTCTGATGGTTAACCCAGCTTGCAGAGCAGTGAGAGGAAACCCAAGAACCTGGGTCTCACTGAGTAAAGGGGACACAGAACAGAGTTCACAGAGGCAAAGGCAGATGGAATTTTATAGAAAAAGTACCAGACAGGAAGGATCTATACTGACAAAGAGCTCAAGAAATCCACACGGGGTATCCTTGAGTTTGTTGCTGAATATTAAGTTGCACACAGGCTGGGTCAACTTCATAACAATGGGCAAAAACAAATGAGGATCTACAAGATAAAAGATCCCCAGATCTGGCAAAGGGCTGGGAGCCACGTGAGTTTTTACCAGCCAGAATAGAAAGTCTTTGCTGAGCACCTGGGGCTTTAGGTCACAACCCCAGAAGATTTTTTAAAGTATTTGTTTAGTAATATGGTTAAATGAAGCCTAGAGTAAAGGTTACTACAGACCTGCCCTAACAAACCTTTTAAGAGAAAGACAACAAAACCTGGCACTGAATCAAAATAATACAAAAACAAAAACAAAAAACTGAAAACAAAACACCACCACCCCCCCACCAAATCTAGCATTCAGTAAAAAATTTACTGCACATGCAAAGAAGAAGGAAAATGGGACATAGACTTGGAAATGACAGAGCTGAGGAATTAGCACACAAGTACAATTATAAATATGCACAATATACTTAAGGATTTAAAAGAAAGATATGAGGAGATAAAAGGAAGATTAAAAGACAATGAGATGTTATGGAAGTGAAAGAAATATTTGAAATAAACAATATACCAGATGGGATTATCAGGACATTAATGAACTGCAGAAGAAACCAGTAAATTCAAAGACAAAACAATGTAGAAAATACCCAAATGTAAATAGAAAGAGGAAACAAAGCCTGAAAAAATGAACAGAGCCTCAGTGACTTGTGAGACAACAAAGTGGTCTAACACATGTGTTATCACAGTCCTGGGATGCAGGTGGGAATAAAAATGATAAAAACAAATGATGGCTAAAATTTTTCCAAATTTGATGAAAACTATAGACCAGAAATCCATGAAACTGAATGAACCCCAACAAAGATATACAAAGAAAACCAGAACCAAGCATATCATGAGGCAATTGCTGAAAACCAGAGATAAAGAGAAAATACCAAAGGCAGCAGAGTGGGAGAAAAAGACATTATGTACAAAAGAGCAATAAGAAGAATAACTGCAAACTTCTCACTAGAAACCACACAAGCAAAAATCAGTAGAATGACATCTTTAAAGACCTGACCGGAAAAAAAAAAAAGAAAGGTCAACCTAGAATTCTATATCCAGTGAAAATATCCTTCAAAAAATGAAGACTAAATAAATACTACATTACACAAACAAAAGCACAGAGAATTCATGGCCAACAGATTTGCACTACAAGAAATGTTTGAGCAAGTTTTTCAAGAAGAAAGAAAACACCAGATGGAAACTTGGACTTACATAAAAGAATTAAAAGTGTGGGAATTTGTAAGTATGTGGGTACATACAAAATAAACTATTTCCTTATTTCTTTATTTCTTTAAAATGAAATTGACCATTTAAAACAAAATAATGTATTGTTAGGTTTTTGACATATGTAATAAATATAATGTATGACAATATCACAAAGGAAAGGAAGGAGAAAATGAAAGCATAAAGTCATGAAGCTCTTACATGACTCATGAAGCTCTTACATGACACATGAAGCAATACAATATTATTTGAAGGTGGTATATGATAAGATAGAGTGGCGTACTGTAAACTCTAGAGTAATGACTAAAAATAATGAGCAAAGAACTGTAAGAAAGCGAGGAGATAAAATGGAATACTAAAAAAATACTTAAGTCATCCCAAAAAAGGCAAGAAAAAAAGAGAGAAAAGAGAAGGAGAACAGATGAGACAACTGATGGGAATATACTGTATAGCACAGGGAACTCTACCTAATGCATGGTGGTAAACTAAATGGGAGGGAAGTCCAAAAGGGAGGGGTTATCTGTACGTGTATGGCTGATCCATTCTGTTGTGCAATAGGGGCTAACATAATATTGTAAAGCAACCATAATCCAATAAAAATTAATTTTAAAAAATAGAAAACATACCACAAGACATTAGACTATGCACAGCCATACATGCTGTCTACAAGAAACACACTTTAATTATAAAGACACAGAGTAAAAGAAACACACCTAAATTATAAAGACACAGAGTAAAAGCAAAAGGATGGACTAAGATATGCCATGCAAACAATAAATAAAAGCTTGGATGGCCATGTTAATTCAGACAAAGTAGACTTCTGTGTTAATTTGGGTCCTGGGAAAGAAGATGTCAAGACTGAATCAGAAGTTCAAGAGATTTATTGGGGGAAACACTTGTGAAAGATAAAAGTAAGAGGGAATAGAATTGAGCAGGGTAAGGCCTTCAGACATGAATGCGGATCTGACACCTGTGAAAGGAGAGAGGGAGAAAGAAGGTTTGGGTCAGAGGAGCCTGAGACTGCAGGCTCTGTGAAAGTCTTAGCCAGGCTGATGGGGAGTCCCCAGCTGAGACTGCCCATCGGAAGAGCTGGCTTTGGGCAGAAACAGCTGGGGTCAGTTATGAGCTGGCAGCACCATGGGGAGAACGTAACCACGGTGGGGATATGTGGCAGATCCCCAAACTGTGGCAGCTGAGGCTGTGGGCTAAGTGTACTACTTTGCGGAAAGGAGGTCTGAAGAGCACAGCTCGATGGCTTCCACACCTTTAGAACCAGAGGTATGACCAAGGACAAGGAGGAATATTTCTTAATGATAAGACGCTAAATTCAGACACCCTAACAATCCTAAATGCACATGCACTGAAACACAAGGCTTCAAAATATTTGAAGTAAAAACTCTTAGAACTGAAAGGATAAACAGACAAAGCCCAGTTACAGTTGAATATTTCAACACTCCTCTCTCAGCAATACATAGAATAAGTAGACAGAAAATCAAGAAAAATATGGAAAACTTAAACAATACCATCAACCAAATTAACTTAATGGATATTTTTAGAATACTCCCACCCAAAAGAGCAGAATATATATTCTTTTTAAGTTCACAGGGAATATCACCGAGATAAATCATATGTCAGGTCATAAAACAAATTTTGATAAATTTTAAAGGATTTAACTCATACAAAGTATGTTCTTTGACCACAAAGGAATTCATTTAGAAATCAGAAAAGAAAGATATCTAGAAAATCCCTAAATATTGAAAGTTAAAGGCACACTTTTAAAAAACCCACAGATCAAAGAAGAAATCCCAAGGGAAAGTAGAAAATATTTTTAACTGAATAATAAGAAAACTACAAGATATCACTATTTGTAGAATACTGCTGAAGCAATCCTTAGAGGGAATTTTATAGCATTAAATGCTTGTTGAAATAGAATAGAGGTCTATAATCAATGATCTAAAGCTTCTACCTTAGGAAGCTAGTAAAAGAAGAACAAATTAAGGCCAAAATAAATCAAAGCAAAGAAATAATTAAGGTAAGAGTGAACAAAAATCAATGAAAGAAAGAGTAAACAGGTGAATAGATAAAAATTATTTAAAAGCTAGGTTTTGGAAAAGATGAATAAAATTGATAAATTTGTAGCTATTTTATCAAGAAAAGAGAAGACAAAAATTACCAGTATCAGGAAGGACAAAGAGGATTGTCCCTAAAAATCCTGAAGATAGCTAATGGATAATAATGGCATAAAATAAACAACTATACTCCAAGAAATTAAACAACTTACATGCAATGGACAACCTCCTTGAAAGATATAAACTATTAAAACTGACAGCAGAAGAAATGGAACCTACCTATATTTATTTTGAATACTGACTGATGATTTTATACCTTCTTTGTAGCAGTAATTTATTCATGGACAAAAGAAAACCAGCCTCACCAGTGTGATAACTTCAGCTTCAAAAGTCTTTATGCCAGTAAAAATTTAAAACCTGAAAGATACATAGTAATAGATAAAGCAGGAAGGGGAAATGAAGGGTGAATGAATATAACCAAAGTAATAGTGAAATGGAGCAGGATGCTATGGTCCTTCCCCCGCACCATGTCTTCCACCTGCCTTTTGTCTGTGGAAAAACTTTAGCCAAAGAATAGGTTTAATCAGAGAAGTGAGAAAATGCAGAAACAAAGGAAAACAGTCCAAAAAGACTAAATAATAATAGTTTAGTCATTAAGCACAGTCAAGGACCTTCAGTTCCTTCTCAAGGGCTATAGATAGATATATTCCGAGCCATCTCCTGTGAGCTGTCTTATAGATACTGAAACCTCCACCAGGTGGAAGAAGTTAACTACATGATGACCAGACTGTAGCCATGACATAAGCTGCCACAATTCCGAGAACTGGCCCCAAGGAAGTGGGAACAAACCAACCCTGGAACTGAAGACCAACTGTCCTTAAAGCAATCAAGACGACGCTGGTCAGACCACCGATGACCAATTTCAAGATGACGGTCAGAGCTGACTGTGCTGTTTGTGCACGTAGCCCCCTCCCTCTGTCTATAAAAGCTCTTGCCCACTGGTTGACAGTGGGGAGGGAGGGGGAGTCGCTTCCCCACCCCACCCCACCCCCGTTGCCAGCATCTAAACTAAAGCAAACTTTCCTTTCCTCCAACCTTGCCTCTTTACTGGCTTTTGAGTGGCAAGCAGCTGGACCCCACTTTCGGTTACAACAGTACTTGCATAATTAGGGAAAAATTATTATTAGCTAATACCCTTAATTACAAGTAGGTTTTAATATGAGTCTGGATCTCAACCCATCTCTTTTTTGGAATTAAAAAGTCTGGAAGTGAAACTATAGCTTCCTTGACAACACAAACGGTCCCAAAATGATTCCTAGGAACAAAAGAAGCAAGATGATTGTCAGGAGGAAGTGTGCTTTGAATCCAGGATAGCAAATAGTTCTTGTTTTACAATAAGCTGTGAACATCCAGCTTTGACTATTAGCAGTTATGTGCCAATGATTATTAACTCAACCGCACAGTGACGGCATTAAGTCACAGGAAGACTGTTGCTTTTATGCTGTACTTCTACTAAAACTTGATTTTATTGCCCATTTTCAACAGCTCTTGGGTTTGGGTTGTAAACAACAGCCTTTTGGTAATTCTTCTGCAAAGGATGCAGCCGGTGAGTAAAATTTAATCATATGTGTATCCAACAAGGAAGAACAAATAACAAAAAACAAAATAACACGATTCTCCATTTACAAGTCAATCAAGTTATGTGCCTTACCTAAAAAGTTATGTCTTTAATTCTAATCATTAGTGATCATTAGTAAATGAAACAATTTTTATTTTTCTCAAGTGTTAATGTTTCTTATATTAAGAAGCCAAACAATAGTCTAGACTTTCATAGGGAGACGTGTACAATCAAGATGTCATGCCAGGCTTAATATAATGATAATAATAAAACACTTTAGGCGTTTACTGGGTTCTGGTTAGTATTTTAAGTGCTTTACATATACTAACCAATCTCATCCTCCATACCACCCAATGAGATTGTACTATTACTTCCATCATTTTACAGATCAAGAAATGGAGGCACAGAAAGGTTAAGTAATTTGCCCGGGATTCCACAGGTTGGCTTCTGATGCTGTATGGGGCACAGATAGGTTAAGGAATTTGCCCAGGACTGCAGAGCTAGGCTCTGATGCTGTAAAAACTGAAGAGTAATTCCCCAGTGCACCAGTTACTACCTCTGCTTTCACATTGCAGGAATTAACATTTTTACAAGTTTTTTACTTCTGGGAATGACATTTTTTGTCTCTATGGTTTTAATAAGCTGAATCAGGAAAAATACAGTGTGAGGAAACATTAATCTGGTTCTGTGAGCTTCCCAGCAGCAGGTCAACTTGCTGGAATGAAGAACCTTTTCAATAATCCAGTAGCACACTCCCAAGACTACAAGCACATTTGCAAACAGCACAGTAACAGCCTGTGAGAAAGTGTTATGTTGAAAGGTAAGCAAGGTAGAACGGAGACCAGCACAGCTGACCCAGAGGAAAAGAAATCAATTCAGTCCTAAAAGCAAAACTTAACGAACTTCCACATCTTGGAATGAGAAAAGGATGTGACATTTATTTACAGAACCTCGTCTTGGAAACCCGTTCTGCAAAACAAGAAAAATCATACTTGCTCAAGTATCCTGCAAGGAAAATGCAATCACTGGGTGATGTTTACATGACTTGTGGAAAGGGAAAGGGGAAAAACTAAACAATTATTGAGTCCCCAGGTTGGGCCAAAAACTGTGTTATGTTGTTTCCACTTCATCTGATTAAATCTTGACAATGTACCTATTAAGGTATTATTCCCATTTCTAAGGTCTAGAAAAACTGAGGACAAAAGAGGTTATGTAAAGTGCCTGAGTAAATATGCGGGGAGGTCAGAAGTCCGCCTCTGATCTGTCAGATTCTGAAGCTCGCACCACACCCATACCACACACCGACCCCTGTGTCTGCCCACCCCAGAGGGGCATCTTTGTAAGAGGTGGTCTACTTCTTCTGGGGGGCTAGACTGTATCATGTCAAAGGTTGAGCTCTAGGGTAAGACTCCTGGGTCTGAAGCCCAGTTATGCTGATGACTAACCATTGACAAGTTACCTGACCTTGCTGTGCCTCAATTTTCCAGCTATGGGTGACAGTACCTATATAATAGTGATGCTGTGATTATTAAAGGACTTAATATATATAAGCCCTCCTGTATATTTCCCCGTAGCATTTATCACAATACACTATATACTAACTAAAAATTCAATTTATTTATTTCACTTATTTTCTACCCCCTAGAATGTAAGCTTCATGAGGGCAGAAATTATTATCTATTTTGTTCTGTACAATTCTGTATCCTCAGTACTGAGATGGGGGCCTGAAACTCACTAGGTTCAATAAATATTTGTTGAGTGGTGGACAAGTATAAGCCATTAATTTATTAAAGATCACTATTTCATTTTTGCATGAGTCTCGAGCATAGAAATACATGGTCATACATGCTAGGAAAAAAATAAAAGGGTCGACATATGGGTGATGACGGGGATGAGATACCAGTAAAACACGAATGCCCCTTTTCTAGAAATCTACTAATTTTGTATGTCAAACTGGAATTTCAATTCCTGTATTGCATCTATATTCATGGAAAGCAGAGGAAGTTATCTCTGTTTTATGGGAATGAAAAGATACCTAGTCTTTCTAGTTTTCTCTTTGCCTGAAACTTAGGGGTTGACTATTCATTTAACCTAATTTAAAAGTCTTTTTTTTTTTTTTAAATCAGCAAAAGCCAATGATTGGCTTTCTAATCCTAAATTCCAAATGGGAATAAAATTTTCCTTTCCTTAACCAGGTCTTACCAACATTCAGTGTAGCAATGAGGACACAAAAATGCTTTGAGCAGAGATGTCACCCACTCCCACTCCCTCAGGAAATTTTAAAAATCTTACTTCTCTTTCTTAGATTATTTTATTAATCGGGATATTTAAAAATTAAGATGATACAAATAATATGAATAAACTATGCTTTTTTGCAGATTCCTTATAAATACAAGTAGCCCTAAACATGCGTGTCCTCTGTCACATGTGTTACAGTACACATAAGTACAGCAGGTCAGTCCATGCACTTATTAATTATTACATTCAATATGATATATAAAGAATCCTCCATAAGCACTGCATTTAAAAGTTAATGCTCAGTTTTAATTTTTTGTTTCTAAAAAATAGATAAATAAATAAATAATAAATAAATAAAATTTATTTATTTATTTGGCTGCGCAGGGTCTTAGTTGTGGCATGCAGGATCTTCGTTGCCACCTACAGGATGCGGCATGCGGGATCTAGCTCCCCCAGCAGGGATAGAACCCAGGTCCCCTGCACTGGGAGCGCAGTCTTAACCACTGGACCACCAGGGAAGTCCCTCAGCTTCTTTTAAAATTACAAATCTCATTTAGTTTTCAAAATCCTACCCAGATGTTACTACCTCCAAGAAATCTTAACCAGTTTCCCTCACCACTCAGACTTAAATACCTATTTTTGGGTGCTGTTAACACCTATATACTAAATTACTTATTTACATATGTGTCTCCCTACAAGACCGTAAACCGGAGGTCAAGACATTTATTCGTGTATGCCGGAGCCTAGAACTATACCTGGCACAAAGTAAGTATTCAAGAAATGTTGTACTGAATTACTGGATATAGATTCAAGATAAATGTAGTCAATAAAACAAAGTCACAACTGAGTATAAAAAAAAATGAACACTAGAGTTAGAGAGTACGTGTACTTGGATGATGGCTGTATCAATTTTTTGAAAGTCACTTTGTTTTGAAGTGACTTGGAAAATATTTGAAGGTAATGGGATAATTTGCAAGCATCTTCATCTGTCCTAAGAGAAGCAAAAGGGAGAGAGTTTGTGTGAAAGTCACTTTTGATGATGATCCCCTTAGAAAAGTTACATGCAACATGCCAAAAGAATTATCTGAAATCACTGTTTTTACTTCTAACTGGAGCTCTATTTGTTTCAAGGGTTTCTCAGAACTCAGCCCAAAGGCCACTGTCCCTGGACAGCTCTCCGGTCTCCCCAGGGAGTAACATTCCTACCCCAGCCCCGCCTCCTTCATTGTATTTATTTACTCTCATATCTGCCTCTTCCACTAGACAGAAAACCTTTTGAGGGCAGAGACTGTCTTACTATCTTCATATTCCTGATATCTGGTACACATGAAGTACTGAATGAAAATTCACAAAAAAATTAAATGAATTAAAAGCTTCTTTTAATTCTGAACAAGCCTAGCCAGCTCTTACTGGGGGCCTGGAATCTGGACATGGGCCTGTGTGCCAAGTTAATGGATCCTGCATTGTAGAAAGTGCCTGTGAAATTCTAGAAAACATGCCAACTTGCATTATTTTTTTTTCTAACATCAAACAATTCTACAATAGAGCTTTTTGCCCTTCATTTCACTAGAATTATTCAGTCTTATTCTTTTAAGTCTATGAGGACCTTTTTCCATGGGCAAATTTAATTGTGTAGAATTAGATTTTATCATCCATATCCCAAATTTCTGAAGGAAACTGTCTTTATTCAAAGAATTTCAATAGAACAAAACAGCCAAGAGAGGGCCAACCAGATGTAGGGATACTGATTCGATATATAATAGTTCTTGATAATTACTTGTCTGCTTTAGTGCTTTCCCTCTCTGACCCCAATCAACAGAACTGCGAACACCTAACACCGTGGGGAAAGAAGATGGAGAAGCCGGGAGGGTGCCGTGCTCACTGAGTGCCCTCAGGCGCACCCCTGCTCTTCTGTGCTCTACTCAGGGCACCGGTGCTGGTCTCCCTCCCCGGCTGCAGGCCGGGCAGGATAGCTTCTGGCCACTCACCTGCCTCAGCACCGGAGCTGCTGGGAGCACCCACCAAATATCTGTGGGGCACACACTGTGCTGGACACCAGCCAACAGAATCCGGGGGTGGCAGGGAAATCCAGATAGACTCTGTGCTCCTGGAGTTTAGAGACTAACAGAGAAGAAAACTGAACAAGTATTTGCAATAACATTGGATGGGTGTCATGATAAGGTAAATACAGATCGTCCGGTGTCAAACTCTAATACTTTTCAAACTCTAAGAATATTCTACCTTGACAAATAAGTACTGAGGAAAAGAGACTGGGTCTTTTGTACATGACTGCATGTCTGGCAACGCTTTTTCCCACATTTTCTGATCAGTAAATTTAGGATAATAAAAGTACCTCCCTCATAAAGTTATAGTGACAAGTAAATGGAATGACACAAGGCAAAATGCTGTGAACAGGGCCGGGTCCACAATGAATTGGACAGTGCATCTTTGCTGTGGTTATGTCACATAGAAGGGCACCTGGTCTAGCCCAGCGTGTCCTAATTGAAGTGACTTCTAAGCTCAGTCTGAAGAATGGGAGGGAATTCATTGTGGATGTATCAGTTTGCTAGAGCTGCCATAACAATGTACTACAGGTTGGGTGCTTCAAACAAAGGAATTTTTCTCACAGTTCTGGAATCTTGAAGGCCAAGATCAACATGTCAGCAAGGTTGGTTTCATGCTGAGGCTTCTCTCCTCGGCTAGGAGATGGACATCTTCTCCTTGTGTCTTCACATGTTCTTTCTCCTGTGCAAGTGTGTGTCCTAATTGCCTCTTCTTATAAGATCAGGTTGGATTAGGGCCCACCCTAATAACCCCATTTTAAATTAATTACCTCTTTTTTAAAGGCCCTATCTCCAAACAGTCATATTCAGGGGTACTGGGGGTCAGGGTTTCAACATATGAATTGGGGGGTTGCAATTCAGCCCATAACAAAGGGAGACACAGGAAGCGGCACAGAGAAGAGGACTATTTCTAACAGAAATATCACTATTCAATAAATATTAATATTAGGAATGTCACTATTTCTAATAATGTGTGAACTGAAACAGGATAGTGTATCATGTTGATGAGAAACTGAATGAAATTAAACCCTTTTGTAGTATAGACTGCAAAAGAGGAATAAATAGCAAGAGTTGAAGCTAGAACATGGAGACAAATCAGGCCATGTAAGGCCTCTAAGAGAGTTTAAATATAAAGCAGTTGGAGTTTACCCTAAGGGAATAGGAAACCATTGTAGAATTTCAAGCAGGGTGTGTATGTGGCACAACTGAACTCCATTTGAGAGAGAAAAATCACCCTGCCTGCATTATAAGAAGCTTTTTGGATGCAGAGTGAGTTTGAGGCAAGGTGTTTGAAATAAGACAAGTGAGAAAGGCTGATGCCTTGAGTCAGGCCATGGGGTACAAGAAGCTGATACACTCCGGAGAGCTGATCAATGGACTTTGTGATTGATGGGGCAGGAGGGAAAAGGAGAACAATTTCCACGTAACCAGCAAATGGGTAGAGAATGGTGAAGGAAGATGACAAAGTTGAAATGGACCTTTTGAATTTGAGAAACCTATGGGACTGCCATTACACCACTGGCTCTTGATAATATCTATGCTTACTAAACCCTGACTATACACCACAGAGTATGCCAAGAAATTATGCAGATTATCATGCACCTTTCTACAATACAGACAAGGAAGCTGGGCCTTAGTGAGATGCGTAACTTGGCCATGGTGCCACATCCTTTCCACACCCTCACCACCCCTGGGGCACCACTATCTTAACCTCTGATGCCACAGATTAGTTCTGGCCACTTCTGTACAGTATATGAAGGCGACTGTACAGTGTATGCACTCTGTTGTGTATGTCCACATGCATTTTTAAAGTCTGCAATTTAACTTGAGGAAAAAAAAGAGGTTGTTACAGATGGAGACATAAGTATAATCTTATGAACTCATTTTCTTATCTTCTAAGGACACCCGCATGGATGGATACATAGTACCTACAACATTCATATTTCCAGGTAAAATCAGTAATGTGAAATGAATCCAGAGAAGGACAAGGCCCACTGCAGTGTTGCATCCTTTAGAAGAGATTGAGTCTTAGACCCAGACTAACTGTAACAAATCCCTTCAGATGAATTAAAGATTAGGATGTAAAGTTATAGTAATGGTAAGAGAGGTTTTAAAGGGAAAGTTCTATTGTAATAGCTTAAAGTAAATTTAGATGATAATAAATGTGAAATCAACTCCAGTTGTTGCTTTACCAAAGTAATCCCTTTTTCTAGTTAGGAATCTTTCACACTGCTAAGGAATTGAAAGTGACTTTAGATAGTATTTTGAATGTGTTTTAAAAACAACAGAAATGACAGTTAACTTTTTCATTAGTTTTAAAAATTCTTTTCTAAAACAATTTCATAGAAGTTGTACATTTAACTTAATATTTTACTCTCTGCTCATTATACTATATAATACTACATTGTACTTGCTAAATTCTGAGTTTGTATTTTTCCTGGACCTAGGAATTTCTTGGTGGGGCAGGGATTACAGTCTTATTATTATTTTTTTAAATAAATTTATTTATTTTATTTTTGGCTGCGTTGAGTCTTCGTTGCTGCACGCGGTCTTTCTCTAGTTGCGGCGAGCGGGGCCTACTCTTCGTTGCGGTGCATGGGCTTCTCTTGTTGCAGAGCACGGGCTCTAGGCGCACAGGCTTCAGTAGTTGCAGCACGCAGGCTCAGTAGCTGTGGCTCACGGGCTCTAGAATGCAGGCTCAGTAGTTGTGGCGCACAGGCTTAGTTGCTCCATGGCATGTGGGATCTTCCCGGACCAGGGCTCGAACCCATGTCCCCTGCACTGGCAGGCAGATTCTCAAGCACTGTGCCACCAGGGAAGCCCTACAGTCTTATTTTTAAGGTAAGAGGATCTTGGCTTTGATAGTTCTGTTATGAATTATACTACTTTTGCTTTCAATCACAGTATTAAAAAAAACTGTAAAAAAAAATTTAACTTGGAAGGTGAAAACAATCATATTTGCAAATTTACTGCCATCAAACTTTTAAAGTTACCCAATGTTTGTAAAGGGAGAAAAAACTTATCTGTTCACTTAACTGTTCTCCACAACAGGTCTGTTTGTTTGTACCTACATAGGCGTGCACAGTTAGGATATAAGTCCCTTTCAGGGAAGAGTCCCATCATTTTTTAGCATAGTGAATTCTTTGAACTCCTACTGCACATCTTTTGATCACATACTTTTCTTAAACCCCTAAAATTCCCGATTATATTTGGATGTCCCTCTCCTACAAAAGAGCCAACATTTAGCCTAACCTTCTTGTTGAGCCAAACAAGGTTCTGATTACACTCTTAATGAACCTCCTTTTGAGAAAAGAATCAACCACCTATGACCAATATTTTGACTGCAGGATACTTTGCCTTCAAACTGGGTGGGAAGCAGCAACTTCCAGGTGAATTGTCAAGTCAGGTTGTTTTTAGCTGAGAAGCTCTGCAGCTGGGTATGAAAGCCTAGTTCCTCTGTCATATCTTTAATTTTTTCAAGGTCAGATAGATAAGAATCTGTAAAAGTATTCAAATTTTAGCTACTTTTTACTTTTCATTTCTGCTCTTATAATTTCCATATTCATTTCCTGTCATGGATGAGTTGTAGATTTCAGTTCCTTCACTCATTTAAGTCTGATGTCCCATAAGCATCTCTGGCTTATTTAAATTACTTAAACTTGTTAGGTGCAGAGCACAAGCTCTAAATATACATGTATATGTATTTTAACTAACCAACCATGTAGGGATAACTGGGTGAAAATTAGTAACATTTTAATAATAAATTAGACAATCACAGGAATGAAGATAAGTCATTGCAAAGGTATAAAACAAAAAAAGAGTATACCCAAAGTGGGGCTTTTATTGATCACCAATAAGATATTCTAAATGAGAATTAGAATTTCCTTATTCATGTCTAAGCTTTTCTTTCTGAAAAATCTGATTTGTTCCAAATTTGCCTACCAACTCTTTAATGAAACTTTCTGAAACTTTAGAAATTGTGTCTAAAAGGATTAGAGTAAGAACTAAATCCCCATCTGCCAGGATATCTGAATTTGCCTCCTTTCAAATTATACGTAAGGTATCTGTGGTGAAATAAAGATTAGGAGAAAACAGTAAGCATTTAAAAGGAAAAGCCCACTCCATGCTTGCTAAGTATTAAATTTTCATTGATTTTAGCCAGCATTTTATTCAAACTTACATTTACAATGTTACATGTGAAATGAGTATTAAAAAGTCTCAATAAAAACCCATTTAATAAAGCAACAAGATCCATATTATTTTAAAACAAATCTAAAGCAGTCCTATGTCCTTACCTGACTCTTGCTCACAATAAATCATCATTTCCTGTCTTGCCTTTGATCTTCTCTGATTAAAAACCACAACTCTCATTTATCTAAGATGATAAAAGGACAGATATAGAGCGAAAAAGCCACAAATACCATTAATACCTCACTTTCAGGTCTGTCTACCTACAAATCTTTAACTAGCCCAACCATCCAGAAGGAAAATTGGATAATTTACATTTCCCTTTCTATCCTTTCCTGCTTCCTGGAGCAATATTAAAGGATAAGCAAGCAACAGACTCTAAAGCAAATTCTATGCCCTAAACCAAAGAAGAATAGAGTATCTTATATATGCTCTATTATACACCCTCTTATATATGCTCTAGGGATTTTAACACCTCCTCCAGCCCCATTTCTCATCTGATACAATTATAGTATGTTTGCCACAGAAATTTCTTATTTTGAATCTTCTAAATAATATTTATAGCAGACCTACAATCCCATACAGTGACATGTAAAAATAATCATTCCTCAAGCTTCAGTTTCCTAAATAAACTTGAGAAATAGCTATTTAACACAGCACAACGAATGGACTTCACAGCACTTGGAAAATGGCCCTCGAAGTCAAAATTATATAGCTCTGGCATGGAACTTCTAGGTCTACCCCTGGGGAAACCATCCTCAAAGCCTCCTGACAGGTAATCCAAGGAGCAGAGCTCATTAATTTTCTTCCGGGGCAGTTCAGTGTGAAAGCCTGATATCCAGTCCTGCTTGTGTGGGGTGAACAACTCTGTGTTCAATGCTTTATTCTACTGAACTCTGGAAACTCCCTTGACATCAGTTTCTAAAGAATTTACCGAAGTTGCTAAAAACATTGGCTATTCAGTCTGGTCCTGTATCTCTGATGTCACAGGTCCCATTAACTGGAATGATGGAGGGAAGGACATAAAGAGTGAGAGATCACGCAATTTTGGAAAATTATGTGTACGCTGTCATGGCTTAATTCTTAATCCAATAGGATAGGTAGGTAGAACATCAAACGCTACTTAAATTGTTCCTTTACCAAATCTGTATGAATTTTATTTCCCGAGGGTAGTAACATTATGATAGTTGTCTATCCAAACTTTGCATTAATCATCAGTATGTCCCTATAATGCCTAATTCAGATACACTCCTCCCAACATGCAATGCTGGCCAGGTTTGTCTTCTCATTTATCTCTGACTCTGACCCATCTCTCTAGACCCATTTTACTTCCTAGGTTTTGCTCCATTTGTTTCTCTTCCTGTCCTTCCATCCTGCTCCACTCCCCATTCTCCCCTCTCTATCTCCACAAAGTACATAACAGAGCTTTCTCCTGTTTCCCAAACTTCACCACGTTAAAGAAGAGTGGCTTATTCTACTGATCAGTTTCATGTTCCCCAAAATACTACTATTTCCCATATGTGATGACTATTAAACAGGCCATATTCTCTGCAAAGGGTCAGAAAGGATATTTTATGCTAGGTACTCCTATGTTTAGGTTTTCAATACATTAAGGTGATAGAGGTGGAACAGGGAGAGGGGGAAGGGAAGGAGGGCAGGAAATGATGATTCAAAGGACTGTGCAAAAAAAGAACGGTGCTTCAAGGGGATATAAGAATATGAATAAGAGTAAGATTAAGAATAACAAGTTAATTCTTACATAGATCTTACTATGTGTCAATCATCGTTCTAAGGTCTTTACTTATATTGATGTCTTTAATCCTCACAATAAGTCTAAGAGATTAATTCTGTTATTATCCCCAGAGAGGAAAATGAGGGGCTGAAGGACTAAATAACTTGCCCAAGTCAGTAGAAGAGCCAGAAATCTTGCTCTTCAACATTGATTTGCTTCTTTTAAAGCTAACAGAGGGGAGTTCCTCCCTGGCGATCCAGTGGTTAGGACTCTGCACTCTCACTGCCAGGGCCCCAGGTTTGACCCCTGGTCGGGGAACTAAGATCCCGCAAGCCACACGGCGGGGCCAAAAATAAATAAAATAAAACAAAACAAGCCCACTAAAAGGAAAGAAAAAAAAAAGCTAACAGAGTTGATTATTTCAATACTGGAGAGGATGAGAGTGAAACTGACTTATGACCAAAATGGCCCAGTTCCTTTGTGACCAATATATGAACCCTAATAGTTGAGACATATACTAACTCAAACTGATTTTTTTGGTGCTTACTGATAATACAGAAAAATTGCTTAAATGTTGTCCCGGAATGATATTCATTTTAGAAAACATGGAATACATTTTAAAGTATTTGGGCTCAGGCATAGGGTGACCACATGTGCTGGATTGTTTAGAAAAATCTCAGTTTATACCTGCTGTCCAGGCATGATTGTATAGCACCTACTTTCACTTTTAAAAGTGTCCCATTTCGGACAAGAAAGTATATAGTCATCTTACTTATGCACAACCATTGTAATTGGCACAAGTCAAATTGCACAAAATTCAGATCCAATCTCTTTATTGTATTATTTTCAGGTCATTCCTTTTAGCAACTCCAGAAGCTATTGGTCTATGCCAACAACAACCAATGGCTGTTCACTGTCAGCATTGATTCCATTATCTTCATTCACATTTTTTCTTGTTTCATGGCCCCATCCCCAAGCTTTCTATTCAACAAGAATCTTTCACTCAGTTTTTTCTACCTGTAAAATTAATTAGGTTTACTGATTAACTCTAAAACTTCTAAAAGGCAAAATCAATACAAAACAAATACCCTCCTTCCCTACTTCAAGACAAATATAATTTAAAAACTTTCTGTGCAACTAAAGCCACATAAAGTTACCTCAATAAATGTTAGTTTAAAATCATATATGCTCATAAAAGGGAGAGTTCTATTGATCTTTTCTTCTCAAACACTTTACAGGATTTGGTACATCACCATGTGAATTTCAAATGATCTCTTATTCATCTTCTGAGAATCAACATCTGCAAAAAAACTGATAAGTGCTGCATTTGGTTTTAATAATTCTGATTCTTTCATTTCCTCATCCTAAAATCAGTTGTTTTTACCATCATGAGCCCAGTGGTGCTTTTCCCCATTTCCCTTTTTTCTGCCTCTTCCTACCTTCAAAGACTTCATTTCCCTCTAGTCCTTTTGCCAAATTACTCCCTTTCCTCCTCCAATACTTTCTGTTCTATAATAACCACTCTAGTGACACTTCTGTCCTTAAGGATTCCATTGTCACTTTTTGGAAACAAGCCACTGTTCATTATTGACTCTCTCATATTACACTTCCAGTAGTGCCCCCACCTCAGCAATTGCCTTAGTAGGCCTATGCTTTCTCCATAGCACTTTATAATTCTTCTGCAAAATTACCTACTCTTGGTCTCCTTACACAAAACCCATGACCACCCTACCCTTGGATCAAATTAACCACTCAGATGTACAGTCTACTTGGGAAACTCAGCTGACAAATAAAGCTTCCCAGTTCCTAGGCTTCATTCACCTTATTGCTTATGAAGATCCTTGGGAAACTGACCTACAGAGAGAAGGGAGGAAATTCCTGCCCTCCATCCACAGGAGATCAGTTTACATGCCCTGAAGCACTGGACTGCATTGTTTTACTCTTATCTCAGTCCACATAACTATGGATGTTCGAGGGTACAGTTGACCACTAGTTCTGGAAAGTGCTCCATGCCAGTGTAAATCAGTATGAGGGAGACAATAGCCTACAATGTCCTGCTTAGTGACTTAAAAGTTCTGACCATGTTCTACAGATCTTAGTATTTAAACTTATCTTGATTATGATACCCAACATAGAACTGTATTCATCTTTAATTTCCACTAAATGGCCTCAGCTATCCAAAGAGGTTTAATCTCACTATGATAATGACATATCATTAAAGGGTTCTCTATAAAAGTTGATTTGGATGTGTGGTACCTTTTGGGGAGAAACTGCTATAAGGTTTGAAGATCACATTTAATAGAAAGAAGTGAATTTCATTAAAGATGTAAGGAAAGTAATTACAACTTCAGAGTCACATGGCCAAAGGCAAATTATACATTCCATTCTATAATAATGTTTTAAATAGACATTACTTCCTAGTTACCTGTTACCTTGTTCCTTCATGAAAGTGGTCTTATTTGCTATAAGTATGTATCCTGAACAAAGCTGGAGTCATTGCAAACAGAGAATCAATTGTATCACATATTTTAGAGCGATGAGGTGACACTTAAGCACATGTTCGCCAACACACAGACCAAAATTTGACCAAATCTTAATCATGAAAAACGAGCATGTCTCTGTATGTCAGCTTTACAATTACACTCCTATAGGAATTTCGGTAATCTCTTTGTCTTTATGGACAGGGACAATATTTACTAAGACAAAAATCGGTATGCTTGGAGTGAAATGTTTCAAGATGAAACTCAACTAGAGTCAGACACACACAGAAGCCACAGCTCTGGGAAGACCATCAGAATTCAAACTTTAAAACAACAACAAAAAGAAGACACCTCAAAGCATTATTCAATTCCATTTCTCTAAATGTCATCCTTTCAATTATCTTAAAAAAACCCATATTACTAAGAATAATTTTTAAAGGTCAGTCTCTAACTAAACCTCATACTGTGTGAGGTTTTATATATTATTCCTTCCAACTATGGACGGCACTTATTGAATGAGCTGGAACTTTACTGTGTGATATAGAGTAAATCATATGATTGCATTATCCCCATGAATCACGAATACAGATAGGGGACAGAGAAGAAAAAAATATAGTTGATTTCAGTTTGGTCTCACTGAAAACATGATACTTGTTCTTACTGTCCCTTTACATAAGAGAGAATAGGAATGCATAAAAAAATTTTTGAAAGGCTAATTTGAAGATTTATTTTTAATTAGACACAAGCAGTGGCTCTCACGTCAAATTATTTTTTTTTACTTTAACCTCTTACAATTGCAATATTGTACTGAAAGTAAGCAGAAATATTTAATAGTCTTATTTAATAGTCTCTTTCAAGGACACTTTCCTTAAAAAAAAAAAAAAAAAAAAACACTACAAAATCAGCCCTCAGGTACCATTTCACACTGGCACCTAGGTATCCCAAGGCTCTTATTTCACTGTGCCCTCCCAAATTATAGCCTAGACTCAGAATCACTTGACTAAGTGATACTTCTGAAAGACACAAAAGCTACTGATTTATTGAGAGGCTTGAGGCTCTATTTTTACTTCATCACACTCCTATGTATAGTGTTTACAGCAACAATAGAAAAAAATCATCCTCAATCAGTGAGTCAAAGACAAAATCACATAGAATGATTATGAGCATATAAAGAGGGAAAAATAAACGCATACCTTGGTGGGATGATACTGAGGCATTTCTTAGGAGACTACTCTCTGCATTCCTGAATTGTGGCCAAGATGATAAAGAAGTGTGGAGAGGAACAAGTGACCTCATTGTCACCTGTCCGTGCTCTTTAGCTGAGGAGGCAGAGCCTGTGTATCACATGGCAATTACCACACGGCAATTCCAGCTAAGAACTGACCTTGCACCAGATGAGAAGCATCCAGAGCCCAGCTCACAGAGTCCCTTCTGTTCAGACATGGTTCTCGTTGTACAGAGGCTGGAGTGAATTCAGCAACTGGCTTTGCCGAGCCTGGAACCTATGCTACGCTGCACGAGGTCTGTGTTAACTGAAGACACAAATGGTCTTGGATGTAGACAGAAAAGACTGTGAGAGACGGAGTTAGAGACAGGATCAAATAAAAGCTCAAATTTGAAAGTTAAGCTCTAGTCCTTGGTTTACTTGTGATGCCAGTGATACAATCAGAATAGATAAGGAGGTCTGTTTTGCTTCATTGTTTGAATTTGGATCTGAGGACCCAATAAGTTATGATAATGTTCACATTCTTTTGCAACAGTTCCAGAAACTGTGGTTGTTAAATTCAGGAGGGGAAAGAATTCCATTTGGCTCCACTCATGTTTTCCTCCCAGAGTAGAAATGAGGATTAATAAAAGCATGTCTGAGTAGAAATCTTATTAGTCTACCAAGGGTGAATGGGCATTGGTGGATTCGTAAAGGGAGCTAAAATTAAATTCTTAATACAGTTTTAACGTCAATTAAATGCATGTAATGAGAACGGCCACCCTGAAAATCAATCTATTTAACAGTTAAAGTATAATCAAATTGGTCTGTTCTACAAATGTAGCTCTCCTTCCTTTCTAATTAAACACTACTTTATGAAGTTGGACTTCCCAGACACCTGGAATTTTTTTTTAAAGATTTGTAGGCATGTCTTCAAAATGAGAGGGACTTTGCTACTTCTTATAATAGAAAAATTGGTTTCTTGTCTTAGCAATTGCCAATTAACTTCATAACCCTAGAGAATTTCAAGGAAAGGAAATCAAAGTAAAATCAGAAAGGAAAATTACATAGCAAATACCATGGCTTACACCATCACAAAGACAGCACTGTTGTATTCTGTGATCTATGAAGCTGCTGCCGCTGCTCTTACTGGGCCTGGCAGGGCCATCTCCAGACGTGACACCTCAGTAGAGAACCAGTAGATACTTCAGACACCCCAGTAAAGTATGTGTGTGCCCACCGGTTTGAGGCTTCTTGTTGACCCAGTTGGCACGGCTCATTTTGCCTTTCTATGTCCCAGTCCCAACAATCTCAATTTCTATGTATATTCCTCATGGCCATTATTTCCCAGTCTTTAAAATTATATCCTCTAATATCCTCTGAATCATCCCTAGTTACTGAGTCCTAAATTAGATGCTGCATTTTAACAGGAGACACATTATCTCTGAGAACGACTGTCTCAAATGAGGTCATGGACACGCTAGTTTTACAGTTTGAAAAACAAAAGCATTTCCCTCTTCTGTTACCTGCCAGGGATTTTTTTCTTTACAAGAGAGAAAATCTGACAAAGTGAAAGCATAAGCAACTGACCATGTGGAACCTGACCCTGATTAGCATTTCCCTGTGTTTCTTCAGTGTTTTATTTTCTCTTTCTTATTGTAAGAAACTGTCTTCTACAATAAATTTTAACCAGAGTTGGTCAGTTTGTTTTCTAGTTTTGGAAAAAAAAAATCATACATGGCCCCCTTCCCTCCATTTCACAGACATTTATGGGGCACGTTGCTGGACACTGAGATCATAAGGACACACCGTGGCTCCAGCTCTTAGGGGGCTGCGAGCAGTGGAGTACAGGGGGCAGCTACAGAGAAGTCACATCAGCATTATCATCAAGAATAATAACTTGAGGGCAGCAGTAGGCCCAGGGTTCACTGGGAGCACAAAGGAGAGAAACTGGATACAGACTGGAAGAGAAGAGGAAAAGGTATTAGGGCAGGTTTTCTAGACAACAGAAGCTGTGGTCCAATCCCCAGGGACGACAGGACTCAACCAGGTGAAGACTGGGGAGAAGGCTCTCCCAGCAAGGGAAGGAGGATGTGCAGAAAGGACTCTTGGGACCTCAAATATGCTATAAACTGCTTGATGAACAGGCTATATGTAATCAAGGCAGGATATAAAACCCTGTATAAGGAGAAATATCTGTCCAGTCCAGAAATCTGTTGGACCATGCTGCCAGGGAATGTTTGGAGGCAAGAGCAGTGTTTGTTTGGCTGCTACCTTTTTAACTTTCCTATAAAGATACGCTACAAATTTGCAACTCATGACTTCAGCTCACCTTTCTTGAATCTATTTTCAGTCTGGTACAGCTACTGAATAGATAATGTGCAAACAGACCAGATCAGTTGTTTGCTCTGATTAACTTGCAGCTCAAACATTTTTTTCCTCATGTTATGATTATATTGGTCAGAGATGTACTAGAAGCTTTAACTCCAATGGCAGAAATGCTTCCTTTACAAAAGCAAACACTTTCTTCTCTGTCTTGGCACAAAAGACTAGGGACTGGGGCTTCCCTGGTGGTGCAGTGGTTGAGAGTCTGCCTGCCAATGCAGGGGACACGGGTTCGTGCCCCGGTCCGGGAAGATCCCACGTGCCGTGGAGCGGCTGGGCCCGTGAGCCATGGCCGCTGAGCCTGCGCGTCCGGAGCCTGTGCTCCGCAACGGGAGAGGTCACAACGGTGACAGGCCCGCGTGGCGCAAAAAAAAAAAAAAAAAAAAAAAAGACTAGGGACTGGTGGTCTCGTGTGCAGATCACACACCTGCACAGTGATCCAAGGAAAGCACTAGAAACACCAAGCAAACTCCCATTCAGGACACCGAACTTGGACTGTGGGTATGAGGGTAAAAAAAAAGGGGGGGGATTAATTTACCTTGTCTTCCTATTAGAAAACAATTATACAATTTCCCACCCCTCATGTGTGAAATACTGAAAGGCTTCTGTTTCCTCTACACCTTCTTTGAGAATGGCTAAAACTCAGTACGTTCTTGTGCCCTGATCTCGTTAAATGTTGACTGCCAACATTTTTCACTTCTGAGAACAGAAACATCCCATTCATACAGGTATTATCTCATAAGTCCAAGGCACCCCCAGCTTCTGCCCTACTGGCTTTCTCACATCAGCGAGAAATGCCCAAGCCCAGACGCTGGCCATCACAGCAATGCCACCCGGAAGTGTCCTGATTGTGGGGAGACACACAGAACAGCAGGCATTCTATCTGTTTTTATATTGAATTTGTCCAGCAGTCGTTCAAAGCTCACCTCAAGTCCTGGGGAAACACTCTGAATACTATAAGTATACTCTCCAGGTATATGAAATGGTCCTGATAACTGTAAATGTAAAGATATCCTGGATAGAAAAAAAAGAGAGGAAATTTTAAATAATTTGACCAATATCTTCTTAATCTGTGGTCCACGAATCACCTGAAAATGCATGCAAACTTGTACAGCATACATATGTGTACTTTTCATAAAGGTCTAAGGCTTTTATTAGATTCTCGAAGCATTCTATGACTTGAAAAAGCTAAGAACTACATGATAAAAAGTAACTCTTCTTATTTCGGTAGTTAAAAATACAACTCAGGTGCACAAGCTAGAAGCATCAAGGAAACATAAAATACATCACTTTTTGCCTTCATTTGTATATCTTTGAGCAATGAATACCAAATTAAAAGATAGTATTTGCTACACATGCTGTCTGTGAAAAGTTACCTTGCTTCAATAGTTCATCAAATAATTTTTACAATACATTTTGTAATTTGGCTTTAAATAAATTCACCCTAACACCAGAAAAAAAAGATATTCTGGATGTAAAACAGTTCCCCAAAGTAGGTATTGATACAGTAAATGGTTCATTTAATTGAATACTTGCAAAATTTGAGGTCCAATCACACTTGGGTATGTGGAGAATTCTATTCTAGGAGTAGCATAATTCCAGGAAGATGGAAAACCTGTAACTGAATCTCCTTCACCACTTTCCAAAAACAAATAGGGTGCATTCCAAACACCAGCAGCCACAGGCTTAACTGCAGCTGACCAAGTTTGAGACGACCTACAAAATCTGCTCTGATATTAGTAACATTCCTGCCTTCCTGGAATTACCAAAATGCATGTAGGGGTCAGGGTTGCATTAGTGTTGAGTTAGTCTTCTCCCCCATCTGCCCTGTATCCCTCTGGGGCACAGCACTAGGAAAATTCTGTCATCCACAATAGCCAGCTGTGTCACCCAAATGCAAGCCAACTTAATGGGAATAAAAGCTATGCTAAATGTGAAGTCTGAAGATGGGACTTTGGCTGAACCACTAGGATTCCAGCATATGTCTGCGATGAGCATTAAGCCACCTACTCCCAAGATATAAGCTACTTTGTATTGGTTATTTGACTGGGGGAGTAGAGTAGGAGGGTGGGTAATAAAGTTCTAAAAGAATTACGTTTATGCTTCAGTCTGATTCTTTCAAAACAAATTCTCATTAATTTTTAAAGAAATGTACAGAGTTTAAGACACCCTCCCAAGGTGAGGTACTCTCATTAATTTATTTTCATTGGTTTGGCTGTGACAATTAATATCTCTTTGACAATTCACTCATTGAGCCAATCTCATCCCACAAATAAAATCTTGCAAATATTTGTATAGACGTTACCACTACTTCCCTCACCAATTTCTCACCAATTTCTTCACCAATATCATAGCACATATGATATAATAAAAATGTATCTTTCAAAAATTAAGTTATTAATAAATGCTCTTTTAAATCTGAACAAAAAATAATGAAGTGCCATGGCATTCTTCAACAGTATCTAGCATTCCTATTAACTGGGCTACCAGTCCACAATCATCTGAGAAATAAAAATCAGGTCTGCTTATTGGACAGGCTATATTTTTCAAAGAAAAGCTGAAAGACAAATACCTTACTGATATATTAATCTGACTTTGGTAGCTTGTTTGAAATGAACCAAACTCTACTTAAGAGCAATCAAAGGTACTAAATTAGGCAACAATACACGCTTACTGCACAGACAGCATAAGTACCCAAGAGATCATTTAAATAGGCAGAGTTAAATGAGAAGGGGAAAAGTGTTATTACAAAATTAGTACAGGTCTGAACCCGTGTTTTGGTTAAAAATCTAGAATTATCTAATTACCTTCATTTCCAACTTAACAATTGAGAAAAAGAGAATTTACGTGTTAGAAGGGATCTAGAGGTCAGCTAATGGAAGCCCTTCATTATTCTAATGAAGAAACTGGGCATGTAACCGAGTTCAGTCTGACCTTCATCGTCTTACCCAAAATGCACAGTAAGTGGTCTCTCCCCTCGCTGGCTGGTCTCATATTACGTGGCCTCAGGACACCAGCAACTGTGGCTACAATCGCTGTCCCTTTTCCTCAGGCTGGTTCTTCTGCCAAAAACTCTTCCCACTTTCATTCTTCCTACTAAGTCATGCTCACTCTTTAAGGCTTAATCTAGTTATGACTCCTCCCAGATGCTTCCCTTGACCCCTTTCTCACGCACATCAATTTGAGCCCCAAGTGTTAGTTACACCTTCTCTGTTTTCCCAGAGCACCTCATACATTTTTCCTCAATCATTCTTTCAACCATTCAAATACTGAGTGCTCTGGGCCAGTGGGCTAATGCTGGGGAGACGGAGAGAGAGAGACTTCCTTTCTACCCTCAAGGAGCTGCACTTCAGATGCAGCTGAAATGCCTGTTAACTATTCTCACTGAAGGACTATTAAACCATTTCTTGCAGCCCCAGAACCTGACAGAGTGTATGGCATACAGAGGCTCAATAGATGGCTGTTCAATTTCACTGTTATTGTAAAAATCAGGAGTTCAAGTTCTTCTTTTAATGAGTAAAATGACTCTTGAGCAAAATTTAATCTTTAAAACACTGGAGGGTATATTTACCTTCTATTAATTATCCATACTGCTCTCAGTTTTATGTGTCATGGCATGTTCATTTACAATTGTTGCCAGTTTTGATTTTTATTAATTATTCTTTACTTCATAGCATATTACCAAGAGTTTACGTTATCCTATGACTAAAGGCTAATTTAGCAGATTCTGGGAAAGCAGGTAGTATGCAAGGTCAGAACAGTATATTCTCCAACACAACACCAATCCAAGATTTCTAATACTTCTAGGGTCAAAAATAATAGCAAATTACGAAACTATCATCATATATTTAAAAGGAATATTACCTTCACCATTATTTAATGACTAAATTGTTAATTTACTCAAAAAGCATGTATGTACCTGTCACTGAATTAGGCCAGGGACACGGAGATGAATAAGACATGGTTCAGGGCATCAACAAACTCCAGGTCAGCTATGTAAGTACTACCGTAAGTAGTGGGTAAGTGCAATACTAGAAGAATGTAGAGGCAGAGGAGGCACAAAGGTGGAAGTGACCAACGCGGCTTGAGGAGGAAGCAGTCAGGGAAGACCTCACAAAGGAAGTGATGCTTCTCAACCAAGGAGAGGCCACATTTCCACAAATCAGCCCCCACGGTGTTTACTCAGCAACAATTTGTTAAGACTCTGCTGCAGGCCCTTTAATGGGGGGACGGGGCCGGGGGGAAGGTAGTGAAGGATTCAGCAATGAAGAAAACAGACAATGCTCCTGTTCCAGAAGTGCTTAAGCACTACTGTGGGGCTAGTGATAAAGATTCATCCTAAATGCAAAAATGTTATCAAAGGATTATAAATAGGAGACTAAATGTGTTTAAATCTTGCATTTTAGAAATGCTAGGTTTCCTTCTTGACGTTTAGCCAATTTTCAGCTCTTTTTGCTAAGTTTTAAAAGCTCCCCCCTTCGGTCTCTCCACCTTCCCATAAGCTAAGCTTCTACAACAGGTTCCACTTGCTGCCTCTATTTCCTTACCTCACACTCACTCTTCAACCTGCAGCAAACAGGCTTCCACCTCTCACTTCCATTAAACCCATGCTCGCAAAGATCTGCATTGTTATCCACACTACAAATCCGGTGGACAATTTTTAGTCTTGACCTTATTGGTCACTTAGCCATCTTGATATGGTTGTCCGCTCATTCTGAACCTAATGCCTTGGCTTCCAGAATGCCCCGTTCTGGTCTCCATCAGAGGCTCCCAAAGCTCTGCCTCTCCCTAACTGGCACTGCTCCTCGGGTGTCCATCTGTGCTCCACTGCTGTCTCTATAGAGACTCTAGTCTCTATTCTCTCCTGCCAGATCTCATCCAGTCCCAGTTTTCACTACCTCTCAAATGCTGAAGATTCCCACAAATAAATGGCTTAGAAGTCTTGGCCTTGATCTCCTTCCCAAGCTTCCAACTTGTATAGCCAGCTATCAGCTGGGTATATACACTGAGCTCAAAATTTCACAGGCTAAACTTCTCCCATCCACAATCTGCTCATCCACCAGAATTCTCAATTTCAGTTAATAACACTAAAACAAAAACTCAAGATTTTTTTCCTCGTCCCCAGTATGCATTTAATTACCAAATCATACCAACTTCATTGCTTGTCGTCCCAAAGACTCCATTACTCCATCCATATTCGAACGACCCTAGTCTAGGCTCTCATCATCTTTACTTGGACAAGGGCATTGGCCTTCCAAATAGTCATGGTGCGCCTTAAAGCCACCTGTTATACTCCAGAGAAAAAAAGACACTGGGCGATCCTGGAACAGAGGGAGCAAACAGTTACAAGATCACAATTTTGATTTTATGGATTTTAATCCAGGAGCTCTGAAACCAGATTAAAATAGTAATGATCTGAATCGGGTATGAGCAGGGTGGGGTTGGGGAGTGGAAGAGACAGAAGAGAGAATAAATCAGTGTAAAATTTGATTAACTGAAGAGAGTTCCTCCTTAAGACCCATTAAAAAGTCCTCTAGGGGCTTCCCTGGTGGCGCAGTGGTTGAGAGTCCGCCTGCCGATGCAGGGGACACGGGTTCGTGCCCCGGTCCGGGAGGATCCCACATGCCGCGGAGCGGCTGGGCCCGTGAGCCATGGCCGCTGAGCCTGCGCGTCCGGAGCCTGTGCTCTGCAACGGGAGAGGCCACAACAGTGAGAGGCCCGCGTACCGCAAAAAAAAAAAAAAAAAAAAAAAAAAAGAGTAACAAAAGAAGTATCATGTTTGTTTAGGATAAGTATAATTGATATCAGCTTCACTTGGGCTTCTTCTAAGCAATGACTCATGTTGTTTTAGCTGGTGTTGACTCACTGCCCCACAAAGGATGACACAGCTTTAAACAAGCAGAGCAGGGCCTGCTTTTTCCAATTACATGCTTCCAGCAACTGAAGAGGTGGGAGTCCTCTAGAGTGGAGCCTTCTGCAACTAAGCACAATTTTGATTTTACAAAAACAGTTGCCAAGTCGACCTTGTAATCACTGAGCTTTGTAAATGAGGAGGAGAGAAGTTAAGCTGTGGTATGTTAAAAATCACAGGGGCCAGGCATCCTCTGTTTTTTTCAAAACAGAATCTACGGAAACTTACAGTCAGCTCTTTTCCCATTTAATTGCTTACTCTATTGAGGTCAGCAAATGTTATTCTTTAAGATGCCAAAGAAAAGTCGCAGCAAGTGTGTTTTCGAGACTCTCCAAGTTACGTTTGGTGAGATAACGTGCAAGGGGAGTTGTAATAGTGTTTGAAAGGAAGCTAAGGAAATGTCGTTCTCATTAACGGTCACCACCTTTTCTCCAGTCCTAGACGTTTAATGTTCTCCCATCTGCAAGCCAGTTTTCCCCTCCTCCATGTTTTCCTTGCTGGTGGCCTGACTGCTCCCAGAACACATTGGTCCATGCTGTGGGCCTGAGTAGGTGCCGTGGTAATGCAAGCAGGTGACGAGGGGTCAGCAGAACAAATTCAGAGCCTGGCTCAACAAGTTGGTTATTCCTTGTGAGGTTTTCGACAGGACACTTTTCCATATTTTGCGTCCCAGCTGTACCACAGAGATTAGTCCTCACTCATTACTGGTCGTTCATGATGTTTAGTTCCTATTAGTAATGCACTCTGAACAAGTTGGCTAGTTAAAAATAGTTAGGGCTTCCCTGGTGGCGCAGTGGATGCGCGTCCGCCTGCCGATGCAGGGGAACCGGGTTCGCGCCCCGGTCCAGGAGGATCCCACATGCCGCGGAGCGGCTGCGCCCGTGCGCCATGGCCGCTGAGCCTGCGCGTCCGGAGCCTGTGCTCCGCAACGGGGGAGGCCACAACAGAGGGAGGCCCGCATACCACAAAAAAAAAAAAAAGTTAAAGAAGACTTCTAATGACACGGCAGTTGGCAGAGAAGCCCAGACCACACTGTTTAGGTATAACTAAAATGACCGTCCAGCCTCTGTAGTTCCAGTGTTCTAAAAAACAAAGTTTATCAAAATGAATACCTCGGAAAATGAACACAAGTGCCTGGAGGCCACTCTGATTCAGACCTCTCCAAAAGATTCAAGTCCAGACTACAATGGGCCCTGGGTTTGTATCCTGAACAGAAATCCTTGAAGCCCCGTTTAGGTTCAGCATTATCCATGGCTCCAAGGTCACTGAGGAATAGGGACTGTGCTCCGGCTGATGGGAGACCAGGGATGGCTCGGGGTCCGGACTGGATCGCACAACCTATCGTAACTTATCCTAAGTTTCTGAGCAACATTTTGAACAGAACTGGTCTTCACAAAGGCATGGTCCAGGACCTGCTTGTCCCTTGGTTGGCTTCAAAATCAAGATAAGGTGAAAACTTGATTGAATATTAGGAGACAGGAGAGGAAAACCCCATTAATTCTCATGGAGCATTGCTTCTCAACCTGCATTAAGAACTGTTGTGTTATAAATCACATGGAAGGAACAAAGTGAAAAATATGTTTTTAACCATAGAAATCTTAGTAGTTAAAGAAAACGATTAATAAAACTAACATGAAAAATTCTAAGAACATGAACCTAAGGGTTAGAGGATTAAAAATTGCCCTCCCCTCCTTCTGCCTGAAAAAGAGCCCTAGGAAGATTTCCTATAACTCATTGCTTGGATCTCACTTTCCTGGTCAAGTTGAATGACTTCTGTAGTGCATTCTGCCTATTTTAAAATACAGTTACCTAAATAAGACTGCAAGATGGGCAAGTATATAGCTTTTAAATTTTAAAAACTCCTATTATTTTACTTCCTTCAAGTGGCAACAAAATTTCTCAAACTATTTATATCCCTTCATATTTAACTCGCTCCATGCTCATTCCATTAACACAGAATAGACATGACTGCAAAAGGAAAGACTAAATCAAAACTGAGTATAATATCTACTATGTGAAAGTTAGTATTGCTGGTTGCTAAGCAGGGATATGATAATACCGTCCCTGCTCTCAATAAACCTATAACCAAATTGCGGCAGAAAAACACTAAATCCACAATATACTAAATAATGTTTCAAGATTTAAATAACGGGTTAAAAGCACTAGTTTTAGAAGGGCTGTCATTATCTTGCTGTGTGATCTTGGGCTATTTCTCTGTGCCTCAGTTTCCTCCCATGTCACTGGATTGTGGTGCAGATTAAATGAGATAGTGCATGTCAGGCTCAGTAAGCTATCAATAAAACCGGCACCTTTTTTTTTTTTTTTAAAGAATTGACACCACAGGACTGTGTGCGTGATGAATTACCAACGGATCATCATTGTTATGGTAGGTAAAAACCCTTCTGGCTACTACTGTGAAGGAAGTCTTCAGAAAGGAGGTCTAGTCCTTACTTCTTTAGCAAATTTATCCTCTTGTGTTTCGCTTTACAGCGCAGCCACTTAAATATGGGTTTAGTCCCAACCACTGACCTGTTAACTTTGGCCACTATGTGAATTTTTCAGTATGGTAATGAAGGTAGGGAAAAGTGGGGAGGAAAGAGATCAAATATCATATTATCAGTTATAATGTCATTTTAGTATGTTTAACATTTTTTCTAAACACCTGTCAGGTTTCTCTACAGCTCTATAAAAATATAAATCCATTGATGGGCCTTTGTATAAAGCCAAAGGCACTGTCCAGTGTTTTCTAAATTGATTTTCATAAATGAATACTGAACAGGAAACTTCAAAGGAATTCTTGTCCCTATACATTACAGATGTACAAAAGCAAATTTTGTGGCTGACCACAAAATTTAACATAGGAATAAAGATTTATCTCTTATACGTAAAAGATAATCAGCACCACAACTTAGAATTATTAAAATAGTACAAATATATCTCAAGTGTTTCACAATTTAAAACTACTACATACTACTCTGCCTTTGGTTTCCAGTTTCTCCTTCTCCTTCCTGTCTTTGGTATTGTGTGTTTGTGTGCAGTCATCATCTATTCATCGAAGGGATCAGAAATGGAATGCATAGGTTTAATTAGTCTTTAAGAGTAACATGAGACACCACAGCTGGTTCTCAAATTGACATTAGCATACGTCCTCCCACACTTGGAATTACTTGGCTCTTAATGCCTGTCAAATGGATAGTTTTACCTATAATATTCATTTATTGAAGACTGATGTAACACATTTGATACTCCAAGAATGTGTCATAAACCACAGATATTTAGGAAGATGATATATAGTAAAACAATCTACTACTTTTTTTAGTTCCCACTTTAGGCACTTTTGGACACAACATTAATATTTTTGATGCACATCCTCTAATAATTACAAAGAAATGGATAAATGAAATTCCCTATTATAAAGTACAACACATTATACAAAACTCACTAACTCAAGTAACCAGAACATAGCAAGAAACTGAAAGCAAACAAGCAAACCAAAAAATTCTCAAGGAAACTGAAATAAATGCTATCAAAATCTTTTGTTAGATTATACATTTTAGTTCTTTGAGCAACATTTTCTTTACACAGTCCAACAAGCTTGATTATCTAATCAAAAGTAAATTACAAAGCATGTTAAAAATAGCAATATTAGAAAGAACAAAAGTACTGCTCAAGGCTTTAAGGTCTGCCTGAAAAGAAAACAACAAAAACGATAATAAATAATATTTAAATTATATAATCAACAAAACAATACACCAATATAGGCTATTTACTTTTTTTTAACATCTTTATTGGAGTATAATTGCTTTACAGTGGTGTGTTAGTTTCTGCTGTATAACAAAGTGAATCAGCTATACATATACATATATCCCCGTATCTCCTCCCTCTTGCGTCTCTCTCCCTCCCACCCTCCCTATCCCACCCCCCTAGATGGTCACAAAGCACGGAGCTGATCTCCCTGTGCTATGCGGCTGCTTCCCACTAGCTAGCTATTTTACATTTGGTAGTGTATATATGTCCATGCCACTCTCAGGCTATTTACTTTTAAAGCAAGCAAAACATCCACATCTCAATCAGTGCCTGTACTACAGCACTGTAATTCTTACTGACTTAATGATGATATTCATTTAGAAAAGGTTCTTTTCTGCACTAAAGATAGATTTGACTTCATATATTCATCCAAAGAGGCTTAAAAACAAAATGAAGTCTACTGTTTAAATGGATAAACTTTATTTCCAAAATTTTCTTCTGAAGAACATTTTACTCCCTTCATTTGCTTTTCTATATAACATTCTACTTCTAATCTTTGCTAGAACCGATATCTAGAGACCACAGATTGAGAAAACAGAGAACGGACATGACTTCAAAAGTGAAATAGTTTGGTTTAAGGGTGGAATGAGAAGAAATTTTGATTATATGCAAATTAGAATGTTTGCTTTAGTTATGATACATTTGCAAATGTTCAAGTAACATCTCTGGAACACTGGTAAGGGGAAAATGTTTCCCATCAGATGCAAGCACAGTACCAAGAAAACAGAAGGACAGCCTCAGTAACAAGTGCCAGGCAAAGTGGGACCTAATAACCACCCTCTCTAAACACAGCATTTAATTTAGCAACTTTCTGATAATTTTTTCTATTAAGCCTGTAATAAAATTTTGCTTTCAAAAAATCATAGATTTTGAAAATTAGGGAATTTATCTTTATAGGTTTCATGAACTCAGACCAGATAAAACTAAGCCATTTTATTGTATTTTGTGGCAAAACTGTGAAAAGAAACAGTAGGTTAGATTACATTTGGTTGACTTTTTAAAGGCAAAAAAAGCCACAAATAATAAAATTAGAGAGAATACTGAATGTGGATTTTATAGTACATAAAATAAGTCAAACATAGGAGGACTGAGAAAAACTGAAAATCACTATTAGAACATCACTGTAATAAATGTTACTGGCAAGATCCGTAGATGTACATGAAAATCAGAGGAGGAAAGTTTGAGGAGAAACAGGATGTTAGCACAGTCAAAACATATCTCTCCCAAGATATTTATTAATTACATAGGGAAACCTGGCAGACAACACCTTAACCAGGTGTTCAGAGCTAACATCAATATTAACGAGACCGTGACATCGTGAACCTCCCAAATGATGCACTGAGAAAGGCCTGACATCATTCTCTGGAATTCTCACCCAAAACACATAACTTCAGTCCAGTCATGAGAAGACATAAGACCCATCCAAATTGAGGGACTTCCTACAAAACAACCAACTGGTACTCCAAAAGTGCCAAGTCACAAAAGACAACAGACTCTCATGGATTGTAGGAGGTTTGGGAGTCATGACTAAATCCAATGTGGGATCCAGGATTCAATTCTACAACAGAAAAATTCCCATTCTAATGGGAAAACTGGTGAAATCAGAATAAAGTCTATAGTTTAGTTAATAGGACTGTAGCAGTGTTAATTTTTTGGTTTTGATAATAGAACACAGTTCTGCAAGATATTAATCTTAGGGAAGATTAGGGAAGCTGGAGAAGGTTACATGGGAACTTACTGCACCACTTCTGCAAATTTTTGGAAGTCTAAAATTACATCAAAATAAAAAGTTAAGGGAAAGTTATCATCTTCATCCACATGAAAATGATTCTACAACACTCTAAGTTCCCTGAATTTTTTCGGATACATTAAGGATTAATGATCAGGGGGAAATGAGCAGGTTAAAAATGGACAGAGCAACTGGCCAAATGTTAAGCCAAATGACACGATCAAAGGAAATGTGCCAGATGTTTTCCAACAGCTCTACATATGGAGGCACCTACAATCAGCAGGGACCCCACTGTAAAAAGAAACCAGAGCCACCAACTCTGGTTTCAGCTATCACATAAAGAATGACCTATAAATACCTCATTCTCTCCTAAGAATCCTGTTTCCATTACTCTTTCTGAATCCTCTAGAAAAGTATACCTACTATGCCCCAGAATTTGGTGTACCGGTGTATATGTTTGTAAGCTCACACAGACCTACATTAATGCTTAACTGAACAAGAGTTGGCACCTTGAAATAAATGTCTTTCTAATTAATTAATTTCAATCCAGGAATGTACCACTAAATATGTGGTACATTCCTGGATTTTTTTTTTTTAGCCCAGGTCAACAAACTTTTATTGCCATTTCTGGCTCCCCCAGCCCCAGCAAGACCCCTGCTTACACGGTAGAAATACTGAGCTCTGGTGCAGAGGAATGGTGGGTGTTACCTCTCGTTCTCTGCACACTGCCAAGGTTAAAAAAAAGAAACCCACTTACTGGAGAGGGAAGGCCATACAGGGTTGGAGTTCAAGGGCAGGTATGGCTCGATCCCACCTCTGCTGGCTGCAGAATATAGAGACCATGGTTCCAAACATTTTTTAAAGGAGGGGAGAAGTTGCCAACTCTAGCCTTTTCCACAAACAAAATATTTACTTTCTATTCATCACTAATTCCATTTTAATCAAATCATTCCCATTATAATGAACAGTTATGCTATTAGGAAACAATATGCCCTTGACAAAAGTTTTAACACTGCTATAGAATTAGAATTCCTAGGATAACCTTGGGGAGCTTCTATATTTGTTTTTCAGGAAGAGATGGCTCTTTTCCTCCTCTATTTTTGTCCTCTTTCAGGAAGTTTATGGTATATTGAGATAAACATCAGAAATACAGCCATTTTATGCTATACCTTCACTAAAAAATGTTGTATATGTTATTTGTATATAACTTAGGAAATCTTTGAAAAACAGGATATCTAGCTTTCAACTTCAGCTACCTTTCATTTTTTAAGTGAAATCATTTTGAACATATGTTAACATTTTCACTCTCGATTCTGAATAAGGGTCTAGGAGATTAGCTTCTCTAAAAATCACATGATTCTAAAGATAATTCCAACCATTTGTTTCAACAGAACTGAGAATTTGTAATCCTTCGCTCTCTTTTATCCTTACAACAGAATGTAAATATAGAATATTTGTGAAATAAGGAATTGCTTTCCCGCCTCGCAACAAATGCTTAGTCCTCCTGAGTCTCTTCCCTGCATGAGTAAGTTTGGGGGATAGGTACCAAAAATGTTCTACTGCTCTTTACGTCAACAGCTGTGCTTAAAAGCGGTAACAGTAATAATGCAGCTAACAATTATCAGGCGCTTCCTTGGTGTCGGATGCTAGTCTAAGCAGCTGAAGCAGGCTGCCCAAGGTCACATGGTAGGAAATGGTGAAGGTGATGAACAGCATCTGGCAGTCTGACGCCAAGCCTGAGTAACTGGCAAGTACACTTTATACTGGCTACTCACTTTAATAAAATAAAATGGGCAGGCCCCAAAAGAAATTACAATGGACACCCAGCTTCAGTGTTGAAGAGTAACAGGGACAGGTGTGTAATGGAGCCCATGGAAGCCTCAGTTGCTGGATCCTTTGGGGTTTTTTTTGGTTTTATTGTTTGTTTGCTTGTTTTTAATGGGAAGCTGACGTCCAGTTTTATATCTGAAGCCTCTTGATTTTGAAATGTTACCACTTATTTCAAGCTTTTTTCTAAAAATCGTATTGGTCTGAAAGGTCAAGGGCTACATTCTCAAGGCAGGCTCTTCATCTCATTTCTCTTTGTATCACTAATGCCTATTGTGTTTCTGGCACATAGTAGGTACAAACAGGTTGACACACTGTTAAAAATCCTTCCATTTTATCTTGGCCATTTGGTAGGAATTCATTAATTTATTGAGCTACTACAGTGGCCAGACACTACTCTGGGCACTTGGGATACAACAGTGAAGAAAACAGAAGAGTAAAGAGAGAGAGAGAGACTATATTTTAGTGGAAAAACTAGGCCAAAAATAAAAAAATCAAAAGCACATAAAGTTAGATGAAGTATAGGCTTGGAAAATAAGGAGATGGCTTGCTTTGAAATGAAACTATGCTACCCAGAGCTAAAGAAAGATGATACTTAGAAAGTCAGATACAATAGCCCATGCTTCCTAGTGCCATACTGGTCACTACTCCACAAATACATTACACATATGTAAGCAATTTAAAGGAAAGGGTATTCTTGAAAGAGAGAGTGCTCTCTTCATAAGTGGAACAATACAATCTTGCTCCTTGGCTTGAAAGGGAGTATTGATCAGTAGTTAGTGAGTCAAAGGTTAATAACTCAGGCCTGATTATTTCTGTTACCAGACGCATGATTGATAGTGTCCTCTGGCTGCCTGTAAATACAGGAACCTCTTTTTGATCGCTGTTACTGAGAACCAAGGAATTAAGCTCTTCTCTCACAACTTAGTGGTAGGGGGCAGGGGTCGTCTACCTCTTGCATCAGAGGGTGAGTGGCACGAAGGCACCCATACAGAGGGTACAGGGCAGTCACCAAAAATGCAAACTTGGAGCAACGTAAATCTAATTGGCAACTGTATGGTAAAACACTAACTATGATAGGCAACTCTTTTGCTCTCGTATGTTATTATTCCACGAGACCACATGCTGAGTTAATGGACCGTCTCCAGTTTGCTATGGAAAGGGATGTAATTTCGAATTGCCCAAATGGCACAATCTGGCTCTTGCTCCCAGACAGCTGCAGGGAGCTATAGACAGGACAGCTACACCAGGATCATCTAAAAATGCACAAGCCTGGCCCCCACTTCTCACCAAATCACGTATATCTATTTAGTTACTCATAATAGGAGTAATTATAGTCAAGAATCATGTTTAGAAAAGAAAACACTCTAAAGACAAACGCGTTTGTCCCTTCAAGTAGCCTTTAAAATAATGTGCACAGCTCTTAAATCTGGAAGAAAAATGTTATTTTCTCATTGTCTGTATATAAAAATTAGATTTCACTCTTGCTGCTCTTTTTGGAAGAAACAATATTTTCTTTGTTAGCCAAGCCCAACACAGATCTCATGCCAATGCAGTTTGCTCTTCGCATGGATGCTAGCCAAGAGGATATTTCTTGAAATAAAGTCACAATCTGTTGAAGGCCTTGCAAGTCAATTAAATTAGGAAACAAGTAATCTTTATCACATAACTAAAGATAAAAGTATGAGAAAAAAATTACTGAAAATAAACATGCAAAAAAGCACACTACTCAAATCTCCCCACTCGTAAAGAAAACCATTCGTCAATGGATCCACTGCAGATAGTCACATTTAAACAAATAATACTTCTCCTAAATATGTGTCAGATATCAAATCATCTCACTTAGTGTAATATTTTTGTCCACAGAAGGAAACTTCCTAAGGGTCTAACATTTTCGTTTAGGTAATAGAAGTCTCATTGGCCTTGATCTTGCATCAAATAGATGAACACTGATAGATTAACATTAATTAATTAACATAGATATTAAATCTAAAATGCACATAGTGAGAAGCCTTCAAACCTCTTTTGATCCAAAGGAAAATTATAATTGCATTTATAAACAGAGTCAACATTAGCAATAATAGTGACACCAATGTATTTATACAATTGGAAGGTTTTTTTAAATCTAGAAATAAAATTGTTTTTTAAAGTCTACTGAGATTTCCTTTTTGGAGACTCTCTCCAGCTGCGCTTTAGCTCCTGTGAAATGCAGTTACTAAATAAATTCTCGATAGTGTTTGAGGATTTAAGATAATATATTTTGTTTTTTTCATTTCCGCTGCTGTTTCATTTTTAATTATTTTTTAAAATTCTCCAATAGTTCAATAGGTGAATTTGGCAGACACCAGGCATATGCCTATTATCAGCAAGTTGTACCAAGAATGCAACTCCGCTGCTAACCTCTCCTAGCCATCGTCTTTAGCCATTGCCGGCTGAGACTTCCCATCAAGGACAAATACAAAGAACGGGAGGCTCACTCATCCAGTCCACCAAAACTTGAAACAACAATCAAGCGATGGTGGTCCTACGCTCCGGTGGAAAACCCAGCTGCATACGAACCCCCCCCCAACCCCCCAGCCCAGGAGACCTCTGCCCCTTCGGCGCGGTGGGGTACCTGCTGCCTGGGTGGCTGGCGGCGGCCCGGGGCGCGCAGTGCGGCTCAGAGCTGGGCGGCTGGGGGCGCGCGTACGAGTGGTAGGCGGTCAGCACCACGCCGCCCGAGTCCTCTACTTCCATCGTCAGCCGCGCATGCCTCCGCTCCGGCCCGAGAACAAAGGCGGGGACCAGCATGGGCCAGCGCACCGGACCGGTCACCGGCGGGAAGGCGCGGCCCGTCCGGCTCCCAGGGCAGAGGGGCTCCTCCCGCCGCTGGGCTGTCAGGGGCGCGGGCAGGCCGCCCCGCCCGCCGGCCGCCGATTAGCCCGGATTCAAATACACGCCCACCAGCCCCCTTGGGGTGGGGTGGGGTGGGGCGGGGCGGGGAGGGCGAGGCGGGGCGTCGGGGTGCAGGCGGCCGGGGACGGGGGAAGTGGGGTGTGGGATCCCTGCGTCTAGGAAACTGGAAACCCGCCGCGATGCTTAGGGGCTCGGGCTGGCTGCTCTAGTAAAGTTTTGCTTGCTTTGTTTCTTTTCCTGTTCCTTTTCTCAACCCCCAGCCCCACCCCTTCAAACGGGAGGCTTGTCTCGTGGCTAGGAACATTTCCTGCTGGGCAGCCCGAAGTCAGAGAAAGAAAGGGCGCCCGGGGAGCCCCGGCTGAGAAGCAGAGGGGCCGGCTCCAACGTGCGCGGGCTGGCGAGGGAAGGAAGAAGAGGCGACGCTGTGTCATTGAAAGCCTCCACATCAAAAACTGAAGAACCGGGTCACGTTGCTGTTTACTTAGTCCAGTTCCAGTCAACGTGATTTCCTTGCGGGCAGGTAATGCCCTCCTACGACAAGCAGAACACTTCCCTCCCTCACCCTGGCGCCGCAACCATCAGGCTCTTACCTCACTCCCACACCCCTTTCGTCCTCCCCATCCCGCTCAAATTCACATCCTGCTTTCAGCTGGCCTGAAAATTAGACTTGATCGCTCTGGGAAGAGAGCCTGTTATTCCCAGAGGGCTTTATTGAGGGAGGGTCTGGGGTCTGGCAGGGAGGTGGATAAAAGGGGGCATAGTCAGAAATCTGGGGTCTGAAGTACGTCTTCACCTCCATCACACTAACAGCACATATGGAAAGAACGTTCTTTTAGCCAGTGAAAAAGAGAAGCAGTAGAATGCTACATGGAGGCCCACCCCGACAAGGCATTCTACCTTCTGCCTCTTACGCTCCGCTGGGAGCAGGTGCACTGGAAGGAGAACCGAGGCCACCCCTGACTGAGGGGTGACCTGGATCCTGCTAGTAACATCTCAGAATCTGTTTCTGTATCTGTGAAACGGGGAGAATAATATTCTTCTCGTGGGGTCAAAAGCATCAAGTACATAGTAGCTCTCAAGAAGTGTTGATTCCCTCTGCTGCTCCCTTCACATTGATCAAGAAAGGAGACATCTGCTTTCACTGCACTTTCAGAGATAAAGTCTGTTAATACCCTTACATTTATGAAGGTCAGGTTTGTCACCAAATAAGTTTTGACACTGAACTTGTAAAAATGTATAATTTTACAGCTTTTTGAATTTTGCAATCACCACAAGGAATTATAGTAGTGGAACCTTTTCTGGGCAGGGAATTTCTCCTTGGCATTTTCTGTTTGTTTCTGAACTACAGACTCACAATTTTAAATACCTGCAGGGTACTTCCTTGAAAATATTTTTTCCATAACTCATGTGCAACGTTGCAGAGCTCTCCCTCATGCCAGCTGCAGCGGCTCTCCGCTTTCTCTTGAGCGTTCATATTTTAGACACCGTGGAGCCACTTGGGCTCCTCGCTCCAAACAGTGATCACATCTGTCATTTCTTTCTCATTCTTTCAATTCTATACCCACCACTACTGTCCTTGTTCTCGCGTCACCGTCTCTTTCCTGGGTGACAGTGAGCTTCCCTGGACACAGGTTACCTTCAATCACCTTCCTCGTCAACTCTCCCCCACATTCAAAGTGCTGGGAAAGTGATTTTCCTAAAGCATAGGACCTCCCCTTTTCAAAAACCCTCAGTTGTAACCCACTTGCTACAAAATTAAGTCCAAGTTCCTCAGAATAGGTTCTCATTAATCTGTTTTGGTCACCTACGACTTTTTTACTCCCAAGTCCCTGTGGCCCACTTACCCCAGCCTGTCCTGCATTCTTACCTTTGCCTTTGCTCTTCCCTGTCCTTTCCTGTCTGGCAATCCTCAAAACCCCCTACCTACCCCCACGAAGCCTTCTCAGGTGTTCCAGACTCAAAGGAACCCCCCCTTCTGCCCTCCTGAGGAAACTGCTCTTGTTCCTGCAGTGGGGACCACCCCACTCTGCCCTGCAGTGAAAGCACAGTCAGCCAGAGCCCTGTGTGCGCTGAGCTCATGCCTGGCTCCTGTGCGCTCATCACGCGGGGCCAACAGGGCAGAGTGGGGTTTCCCTCCAAGCCCAGATGTGGCCACAAAAGCTCAGAATGGAGCCCACAGCAGCAAGGTAGGTTTGAGCTGAAACTGTGCTAACCCAGGATTGTATTACTATTTTCCAAAAAATTAGTGTCTTTTCCTAACTTGTAAGCTATTGGAAGTGCTAGTGTCACATTTTTATCTTTACATCCCAGAGCCCATGTTTTGCAGAGTTGGAACTCAGTAAGGAATCTTGTTGAGTGAAGATATGAATCAATGAATGAATCAGTGAATGAGATAGCCCTCTTGAGTGCGATAGTTGCAATTTTCAGGGTAGCCAAGGAATTATTATAAATGATTCATTTATAATAATCTCTATGGCACTGCAAACTAAAAAAAAGTTTCACACATATGTATTAATATTTTTTGAGTGTGGACATATGCTGTTGACTTAATAAACAACAACTCTAAGCATTCTTGAGTTTTCAAGTTTCATAAATGTGGTAGAGAGCAGGTATTAGATTTTATAGAATACACTGTGCAAGATATTCACCTTTTGCCCTTCAGATCCACTTGCCACCCTCATGCCCCTGCTTGGTGCCAGTGGCTCACTTTATGGTCTGCATCTGTGAGCTCTCTTGCCTCTGGCTTCAGATAGGGTGCGATCAAAGAGGGGCTCCAGCAGAAGATCTAGAGGAAGAGGGAAAAACCAGGTTGTGTATTTATTTCCCAGGCTTCTTCTCTATTTTGCTGCCAGCTGGTTCCTTCTACCCAAGGCCAGAGCTCCTAACTGCAGCCTTCTCCCATGCTGCTCTCTCTGGATTCCCGTAACTCTACCTCCATCTGGCCCTTCACGCCTAGGGGTGGTAACAGCTTCTGCTTCATCGCATAATCTCTCCTCTGCCCTCCTGCAACATCCTGTTGTTCCTTCACCCCACCCACACCTTTACAGACAGTCCTTTTAATAAACTCTGCTCATTCACCTGGGCTGAGTACCCCATCCCTTCCTGCCAAGACCCTGGCTGATAGGTATCCCCGTGAGATCTGGGCAGTACCCGGTGAGCAAAAGCATTAGCACATCTGCAGTCACCTGGGCGAGGACTCACACCATGAGGGACAGGTACACACGATAAATAAACTCATGTCGGTTCAGGTGCTGTGCCGCCAAATAAGTTCAGGTCTGAAAGAGTTTTACAGTCAAATGAGTTAAGAAGAAGCTTCCAGATTTGAAAGCTTTTTGGATTTCGGAATTACAGATATGGGATTGTGGACCTGGTAGAGTCTGCTTACATTTTTTGGCTTGCTGGGAACCACTGGGCTGGGGGATGACAGCCCAAGACTGTGACCGCTGACTTGGCGGTGAACAGGGACCCTGGGAAAGAGTCTCCATCTGGGAACTGGCTGATAAATTGCCCTTATGGTAGACAGTAGACATTCAGTGCACAGAAATAGCATTTTCAGTTTACTTAGACTAGGGGCAACAGTAGAGGGAAGATTCTCGTTTGCTGCACTGCACCGCTCTGCTGGTCACTGCAGTGCCCAGCAGGGGACTGAGAACGGGAGACCTGGGTGTCAGCACCAACTCTGCCACAACAGAACACCGGGACCCGAGCAAGCTTGAACTGCAGACCTGTTTCCTCACGTGTAAGAGAAACAAAACAGCTCACATTTACTGAGTACTTACCATGTGCCTGGTTCTGTCCTAGGCATCAGAACACCAATCATGAAACACTTACAGCAGCCTACTGAGATAAATATTGTTAGAATCTTCATTTTACAGTTCAAGAAACTGGCTTTAGTAACTTGCCCAAGGCCACCCAGGCTAGGACATACCAAAGCTAGGGTTCAAACCCAAGGAATCTGGCTCCCTGAATCCAGGCTCGTAAGTATTATAGTTCTCTTTCATAAAACATTTGTTGAGATTCAAAGCCCATTCCTCCTTTATAATATAATGAGACGGGTAGGATTTATGCTTCTTTGTGGCAACTTTCCATAAACCTGTTTAGCACATTGGAGGATAGATATCACTAGCATGTAATAATGACAATGAAATTGTAATAAATGAAGGAATTACACGTATTTTCAATGCACAATAATAAGGAGTTCAAAGTTTATGTTTTATATATATATATGTATATGTGTATGCAGTTCACTAACTGCTCTAAGAATGTGTTGAAGGTTAATTCAGTATTTCCTTCTGCCTTGTAAATTTGTCAGTGGAATCACATATATAAGGTATTAAAGGGTAGTGACATACGTGATCTACAGGTGCACAAAGACTCTGCACTTTCCAAATAAACAGAGGAGGCAGAGTGGTAGACCAAAGAGGGTCCGACAGAGTTGAGTTTGAGTTTGAATTCTGAATTTGCTACCTACTCTCTGTGTTAATTTTTCCCTGTTTAAATTTCTTAATTTGAAAAGTGGGGGATCTCCTCCAAGAGTTGAATAGCATCTTGAAAACACCAGTCATGGTGCTAAGCATATCATAGATGCTCAGCAGATGTGGGTTCCCTTCTCTCTTGTTCACTATCCCGTCACCTGTCCTCTACCTCAGCCTTTACAGAAGCATCATTTGAGTTCTACCTTCAAGAATAAACAACCTGATCTTCAGAATTCCAAAGGTGTTTCAGAACCTATACTGAGGGATGAGTCAGACTTAATTCACATAATGAAGCTTACCTGGGAAAGCCTCACAAACTCTGGGACCCAAGTGTAAGTGACACGGCAGTAAGTATTATATACTATGTAGATATTCCAGCATATTCAACCCCACCAGGAAAGGCAAGAAAACAGGGCATTTATGCAAAAGCTTAACATGGACAAAAGAAAAGTGTCTCTTGTGGCTTTGGCTGCTTCTCTGCTAGGATAATGGTTTAGGACCAGAAAAGGAAAACAGCTGCAGCTGCAGGAGTCTTTGTAGCCGCTGCCTGCCATCCTCTCAGCAAGAGGGTTTGAAGTTTCATAGTTACTGGCCGTATCTTGCAGGAAATGAAGGCACAGTTCTTACCTACCTAGAGAAACATGTTCATTCTGTCAAACTCCACCTTACATACATTCACCACTTCCCCAAAATCCTCTAGAAAGACTGAGTAAAATTAGGGGGAATTAATGCAAAATTTCATTTATGTAAAGAGAAAATACTTTAATGAAACAACTATGTTCAAAGTATTTAGAAAGTAATGAGTAAATCCTTCATCATTGAGTCAGCTGATAAATCTTGAATTTCTACCCTGAAATATTTTTTAAAACTTATTGGCACTAATTAAATTATACAAATTTATTTTCTGAGTGCTCTCAAGAGGACACAGAATTTTTAGACTACTCTGATTTTCCTATTGTTTTCTTAGCATAAAGATTAAAAGATCTTTAAAAAGATTTTAGGGCCTATTCTCCTTCAGTAATTGTTCTGTGTTCTATGATCAGTTTGGTAATCAGGTTAAGCAGACTATGTCACCATGAGAGCCTGTCAGCCAGGTCAAGACTTGTGTTTTTTATGTGATGGACATAACTGAGCCACTAAAGTGTCATAACTGAGTGACTTAGGTGACTTTTACAAATAAACTGAATCATTATTGATTGGAAATGAATCACTACTAATAGAGCCAGGCAGACTGGGGGAAGGGAACAGACATGAAGTTGTTGTCCAGAAAGATCTGCATTATGGAATACTTTCTACAGTGCCATGCTTTGCATTTATACAAAGGCTATATCCATCCATCCATCCATCCACCCTAAGAACCTACAATCATCATTAGCACCTATAATGCTAAGCACTAAGAATACAAAAATGACTAAGAGTTTGAAAGCACAGTCCCTGCAAGGGGTAGAGGCGGGGGATGGAGAGTAGGTCATCACAGAACCCAGAAGAGGTAATGCTAGAGATAGGTCTAAAAAGATAAATAACAATGGGCCAGCTCAGGAGTAGGTGAGTGCAGGGGATGAGAAAAAGGGCAATTCCAGAGAGATAACAGACTGAATAAAAGGCCCAAAGAAAAGAAACAATTTGGCACATACAGGAAAGCAACTTTAGTTTAGCTTTGCTGGAGAATAAAGTGTAAAGGAGAGAATGCTAGACATGAAGCTAAATACGGAGGCCAGGCACTGGGGGGATCTGAATGCCGAGTGAGGAGTTCAAATGGGAAATCCACTGTAGGTTCCTAAGAGCACAGAACCAGGGTCTACTTGTGCTTGTACATGGTCCTTCCTGGGTTCTGCACAGTGTGGTCTTCACTCAACTCTTCTGAGTTATATCTCCTGTGCTTCCCAGCCTCCTTTAGAGAAGAGTATACAGTGAAGCCTGGGAAAGAAGAAAGCCAATTATAAATGTCCAGATGCTAAGCTCCAGATAGAATCCTAAGACAAAGTCCAGATGGATTTTAAACAGCTGTTGAGAAGAACTTTAATAAATTATGTAAGTGCCTCAGAGGGGAAGCTGAGGATAGGACTCTATCAACCCCCTCTCTGTGTTACTAGCTCAATCTTAGAGATAAGCTACCTGATTCATTCACAGTCACCCTGGGCAGTACAGACCACCTGACCTGGAAAGTGATGGAATAAGGATACTAGGTTTCCACTGAGTTGGTGAAGAAAGAACACAACAGTGAGATGCTTAGGGAGAGATGTGGCATGTAGGGCTACCAACAGGGAGGGAAGATTTATTATGAGAGTTCTTTGGTTGCAAACCACAAAAACATTTCTGATTCTGAAACAAGGAAGAATGTTTTAGAAGGGTCGTGGGAATATCACAGGATTGTGAAGGTCAAGCTCAAAACAAGACTTGGGGCAGGAATGAGAACATAATCTTGCCAGAATACAGTCTTGCCTTGGTGCTTCTTATAAAATTAACCAATTTTAACTTTTCTCCCTCAAATAAGTCCCAGATTACATCATTCATTAAAATTTACCTGACCTGAACTGAGTCACCTGAATCCATAGAAGAGTAATTGAAAGTATAATTTTAAAGTAAGTTAATCATGGATGGTTAAAGGATGGTAGAAAGAAGGCAGTGTTTGAAGCAGGACAGACATGCCAGTACACCCTATTTCTTCCATTTAGTGCCATAAGACTATAAGCCTTTATTTAATCTCTTTGGTATCTGATTTTTCTCATCTGTGAAATGAGATAGCATTTAACATACAGTGTTGTTGGCCAGGATTTAGAAAGGATAACTTTTAGGATCACTGCATACATAATGTTCAATAAACATATGTTCCTTTTATTATGCTATGCTATGCTTCCAAGACATTGTTAATTTTCCTTCTACTTTGTTAGCAGTACCTATTTGAGCTTCCAAGGGAATTCAATAAACTCTAGCCACCATTGCTAGTCTTATAGCAAAGACATTTCAATATACTCCAAAGACTATAAATATTTCTTCAGAAAGGGTCATGATTGTAACAGAGCCATCCTTTGAGACTGAGCAGGCATAGGCAGATAGTGAGAAATTGAAGTTTATCAGTTGAAACATTATTCAGTGATGTACCTAGTTATTATTATCATCCAGTTCAAAAAATTCACAGAAAGCCTGACTGCCTTGGCATCACTAGGCCAGAATACTGGCATGGCCTCTGAAGAGGAAGTCGACTCATAGCACTGGCATTCCAGATCAGTCATTTCTGGTTGGCCTCTCAGAAGGCTGCTAGCAGACTTAGTATAGCATCTGGTACAAAGTAGGCTTATATAACTACTTAATGAATAAGAAGCCCTTGTCTACTCAATCCTTGCTTTCTACATCTGCAAATATAAGGTGAAATTACAGGGCTGCTACCTTACCGTGCCTTTCTCAAAAGAGTGGTAGGACTCAAAAGTCTTAGGAGAGGGGCTTCCCTGGTGGCGCATTGGTTGCGCGTCCGCCTGCCGATGCAGGGGAACCGGGTTCGCGCCCCGGTATCGGAAGATCCCACATGCCGCGGAGCGGCTGGGCCCGTGAGCCATGGCCGCTGAGCCTGCGCATCCGGAGCCTGTGCTCCGCAACGGGAGAGGCCACAACAGAGGAAGGTCCGCATACCACAAAAAAAAAAAAAAAAAAAAAAAAAAAAGTCTTAGGAGAGCAGTGCAATGGACCACAAAAGTAGAGAATGGGATGCTGTGTAACTCATACCCCTGCAGTTGTGGGATGCAGCCCTGTTAGAATGGCTTTAGGACAGGCGGGTCAGGCTAAATTAAATAACAGTTGTAGTAATAAAACTTGTGTTGAAGGGAGAGGACAGTTCTGATCTCTGCTCTGTCACCTGCCAGCCATGAGATGATATGCATACACAATACTTATTCATATTTCTTCCTGAGCCCTTCCTTTCAGGAATCACCCGAAGTGCCTTCATACAAGGAACTCTCCTCAGGCCTTGTGGTTTGGATTGAGCATACCTAGCCCTCCTTCCTCACTCCCCTGGGACCTCTGCCAGATCTTCATAACAAGAATTTTTTCATTCTCTGTAAGGATAGTGCAGCCCTGTAGTTGCAAATAGCCATCTTACTACCACAAAGCTTATCTGATATATCTTGAAGCCAAGGAGAAGCAGAGATGCTGGGGTGATTTTGAGCCTCTTTCCTAAGGCACGTCTGAAGCAAATACTACTGCCTTTTCTTTTGCAGCTTAAGCTAGTGTGAGTTGGGTTCTTATCACTTGCAACCACAGAATAAGAACAAGAGCCAGCATTCACGTGGCATTTAGTAGATGCCACGTGTTATGTTAGGCGCTTGACTCTCAATACTTACAACAGTCTCATGTGGTAGCACTATTATTATCATCCTCTCCATTTTGAGAGGGAAATGGGAGCCCAGAGATGTTATAACTCATCCAAGGTCACAGACCTAGAAAGAGATACAGTTGGGATTCAGCCCAGGTAATCTGGCACCAGGGTCTAGAAACTTAGCAACATCACCATGCTGCCTCTTAATTGCCCAAACAAATATTGTGAACTTGGGCAAGGAATTCACCATCTCTAAGCCTCCAACATAAGGAGCAAATATACAACATTTTATCAGAGTGGGCTCTCAGTAAATAGTAGTGATTGCAGTGCTTGTCATTATTCACTACTTCGTTCCATTTCCTTCATTCTGAGTGGTGCTTGGTGGGTGGGAATAAATGAGTTTATTACAAAACAGCTTTGAGGATTTGGGAAAAAAGCTGGGTTCTAAGAATCATGATAGTCTGTTCCCTAAAAGCAAGTAACAGTTTTGTTCATTTCCACAGAGAAAGAATGGACCATCACTTTGGACCTGAGGACTTGATTGTATCTGTCCCTGTTGCCATCACATGTAGGAATAAATGGTCACTTGAGGCCTGGCTATTTTTAAAAAATCCTCTCGAAGTGACTGAAAAGGGGCTGAAGATGATGAGATACTTGAGAAAGAATTATTATACACTTAACCACAGTGCTTCAAAGGTTTAGAATCCCTTTGTTCTGAATTCATTTCAATGTGCTGATGGTGGAAAGGGGTATATTTCCTAAAGTAGATGAAGTCCTGTTATCTACAGATCACAAATCTGATCCAAATGAAATATAATTCTAAAGGTAATTTGATTAGTAGCAATTTACCTTCAGGTACCTGCAGTCATTTAGATTCTGCTTCTTTTATGATTTTTCCTCCCTGCAGCTTCCCCGTTCTTATTTGAATGTTTTCTGCAGACAAAGGACAAAGTAGCCACTTCCCTCTTCTTGGCTGGTTTGCTCCTCCAGGTCCCCCTGGAGAAGAGAACTGTGCTCATTTCTGGGTAGAGTCACTTGGCTGTGGGGTTTGAAGGGAAAAATCATCCCGATTTATCTCCCTAAATATAAATTAAACATAAGTTTATAAATATATACCTTTCTTGAGAGGATATATGCCAGACACCATTCTGGGTTCTGAGGATACAAATATAGTAAAATAACAGTATGAAATTTATTCATATGTTTTCTTTTTTATATTTCCTAATATAATGTTCTTCCTATACAGCCAGAGGTTTCAATTGCTTTAGTGTGGATTCTCCACAGGTGAATCCTGAATAGACAAAAGTGCGACATGGTCTCAAGGCGAGTGGATGACACACAGAGATCAGAATTGTCCTCTCCCTTCAACACAAGTTTTATTACTACAACTATTGTTTAATTTAGCCTTACACTCCTGTCTTCAAAGCTATTCTAACAGGGCTGCATCACACAACTCTAGGGGTATAAGTTACACAGCATCTTATTCTCTACTTTTGAGACCCAATCAAAATAACAGTCCTGTAGTTGCATTTTACATTTGCAGATGTAGAAACTGATAGAGGTTGTTATAGCTGGAAGAGAGAAATGGCTAACGCTTTACTTTGACTTTGACTTTCAAGACTGGCTCTTGAAGGACGTTCTAGATATATTAGTCAAGAGAACTAGGCTTCCATGACTAGAGCTTGGCACTTGAGTTTCCTAAATTCTAAAAACTCCCCATTAATCTCAAAAACCAAAGTTTGGGAGACTGAATGTGGAGATTTTTAAAGCTACAGACTGTGATGTCAAGAGAAGGGCACCATTGCTTCCACACAGAGGGGACTTGAAAACTCTAGGGCTTGGGAGAGATGTCAAAGAGAAAAGAGAATTATACTCAAGAGGAACTATCCAATCTGCCCTTTCCTGGGTTAAATCTCTGGGATGCAGGGTATCATGAGAGATAGGCTTGAGTACTAGAGGACGGAGAAGATTACGTGCCATCCCCACCTGAAAGTCTGGGATGAGGCAGTCCTGCAGAGAACCTGAGATGACCCACGCCTCCCAGAAGCTATCACGGAGGGCATGGGGGAGATCAATAATCTCCCATGTTCCCTAGTGAGTATTGACTAGCAAGCTCTCAGAGGAATCATTATAGCTGAGATGAAAAGACCTTATGGCAGAGGGCCTCAGGGTTGACAGCCCAATCTGGGGAACAAAGAGTAGGTCTAGCCAGGCCACAGGAGATCCGCAGGGCCAGTGAGACCTAAGGTGGGGTCCTAAGGAGCATGGGGAAATGTCAGAGCTCCCGACAAGCATTGCCTTTGTGGACAGAGTGAATAAGGAGCTCTACCAGCAGTAGGGGCAATATGGACAGCCACGCCAGCCCCTTACCGAAGAGTAAAGCAGATGATCAAAGTCTGGAGGACAGCACAAAACCCCTACAATGTTACAAAGCCTCCTGTACCCAGACACAATCTCAGGATCAAGCAGAAGGAGAAGGAGAACCAGGGTACCGTCACCACAGAGAAGAACCGTGATGGGAAGCTGTGACATGAATTGACTGAGCTTAAATTCTGAATTTAGTAATTTCCTAATAAAGACTTCTTTCAATCAGAAGATACTGAATGTCTTTGAAGTGATAGACTAGAACTAAGTTGAGTAAAGGTAGACTTTTTGTACCTCTGACTCGTGACTGTATTTGAAATGTAAAACCCACTGTATGAAGATGAATGAGATAAAATTCCTGCCTCAAGAAGCTTATAATCTAGGGGTGTATTATAAGGTGAGGTATTGAGCCCAGGAGTTTTCTGCCCTATAATTTTGCATATGATTGATGTTGAAATTTTATGAATAAATACATTTCATGCTTATAAATTGGGCCTGGGGGGGCTAAAGTGAGAATAGAAAAAGGCTATAGGGCCAGAAGAGCTAACGTTCTACTGCAGAAATATGATGCCAATTGAGAAAAACAATTGGATGAAAGCCCGGTAAAGGACAATCTAAGTGATCACTAGGTTGAGGAAGATGCTCTATGGAAAGATATATTAATATGATAAACTAGTCAAGAAATGCAAATGCTGAGAAGGAACAGAAATGAAGTCTATCAGTTTTTAAAAAAATATTGAAACCATCATAAACCATTATTCAATCTCACTCCAAAAAAATTTTTAAAATGAGTTAGATAGCTCCAAGGAAGGTCTGATTTATAGTGGCAATTTTCTTGACCCAATGAACCCCACATGATATCAGAAGTGACAAGATTCCAGGTACTTTGTATTTTATGTGCTAGGGAGGTGGGCAAAGTTCATACAGTATGTTTACTGGTGTTGCCCAGGAATTGTCCCAGCTATGGAGGATCTGTTTTCAGAACAGACCCCAGTCAAGAAGGGATTTTCCTCCAAAACACCTTAAAATTAGACACTGAGAAAACCCAGATGCGATGTAGAAGAATGCTTATTCCCCAGTGAAATCCCAGGCACAGAGACACTGTCCACATGGAGGATGCTTGGGAAAGGCTCAAAGAGCTGCAGCCTTGCCTGCACTCCTAGGTCAGACAAGAGAAATCTTACAATTTAGGGTAGGGTTTGGGCAAAAAGGTAAAAAAATGGCTTTACTTTGTACCCAAGATTTTGAAGGAAGCAGCAGACATCTTAGGACAGAACGGATTTTGATTTATGGCAACAACTGGGGGCATGTAGCAGAAGAGGTGGCTGGAGCCAGTAAGGCCATTTAATCACAATAGATAAAGCACTGTCATCAATTTCTTGGCAAGGAAGAAACAGACACGTATAAAAACACATTCCACTTCCTTTATAGTTACTTTTACATGTTCTAAATTGTAAGAGGTCTTATTACAGAGAGTGGGTATAGTCATCCTCAACAAATGCTTTTGATGTTTCCATAAAAATCTAAGTTAAATATGCCCATCTGCATGGATCCTGACTGGTTATTAAAGTCAAGATTCTGGTAAGGAGTGGCAAGGACTTTTATTTTTTTGATGAGCATGCTAAATGGGCTATGCTTACTTAGGCCTTTACAGCTCCTATGCTCTATGATCTTTCCAAGCTGTACAATCTCATGGTGGTTTTGAATCTCCTGCATATCTCAGCTGGGAGATGTGATTTCCTCCATGCACTCCTTTCTAAGTCAGCATATAAAGTCCCCATACTTGTGTCAGTGATGTGCTGCAGCTGATTTATTTGTACTGGCTCATAAAAGATGATTATTAAGATTTTAGGAATTCTGTGAGCCAGTTTTTAGACACAGCTGTTATTAAAATTGAATTACATAAACTTACAGTTAAATAAATCATATTTAAAACAAAGGTAAGAAATACTTTCTAATTATTTTATTACAGTTTACTATTTTTTATGCCTTTGAGGCTATTTACATGTACTGTTCCTGTATAGTGGAAATACAATATAATGGTGTATTTGATACACCATTTGTATTTGAGATACTGAGAATCTCTTCCCAGTTCTCCTTTCAGTGACATTATGTCTGCTGTGTGAAAGTGGCCTTGGTGAGGGGTATTTACACCAAGGGAATTAGCAAACTACTATAAATGAGGGCTTGATTGTTGATTGCCTAGAATGTAAAAAATGAAGGAGGAAGTGTTTATGATATAGATTAATCCTAAAATTATGCAGTATCCGTAGCCATTCCATTGTAAATAACACAAATAAATGAAGAAATATTCTTCCAGTATTCAAAAACTATTTTCTGATTCAGCAAAATGACTCATGTCATCTACAAAAGAGTGACATTCCAACCTATGTCTTGATTGTTTCTCTGTTGTCTTGTTGGTTAACATAAATGCAAATATCAGTCAACATTCATGTCCAAACTACACTCATTCATCAGTTGTTACCAAAGTTTACCAAGAGATACATGGGTTCAGCAAAAAATAAATAAATAAATAAAAATAAAAGCATTTTATGAGAATCGGTGGCTGTATGGAGTTTAAAATAAAGGGCACAGTTATATTTATTATTATTTATAAATTGTGTGGTATACATCCTATATATAAAATTTATAATAAGCTTATATATAGAACAAGTACATTCTTTTCCAGAGAGACAGCTGTCAAACATTTATCAGCATACTACTACATGTGCCTCTCTCTCATCTAGGAAAAGTGAGCGATTGGTTCAATTTTTATTTTTTTTGTTAGTTTTGTTTTTACTCTTAGAGAGGACAGTTATCTCTCTTTAGTGAGAAAGGTCCAATTTCATATCTCTACCTTTTGGCCCTTTGTGTTTTCTACAGTGTCACAAGGACCTTGGCTTAAGGGCTACTACAAGGAAAGAGAAGGCAATAATTACCTTTCTATTTTCTTCACAATTAAAAGTGGCTTTGGGCTTCCCTGGTGGCACAGTGGTTGAGAGTCTGTTTCCCGATGCAGAGGTTAAGGGTTCGTGCCCCGGTCCAGGAAGATCCCACATGTCGCGGAGCGGCTGGGCCCGTGAGCCATGGCCGCTGAGCCTGCGCGTCCGGAGCCTGTGCTCCGCAACGGGAGAGGCCACAACAGTGAGAGGCCCACGTACAGCCAAAAAAAAACAAGGAAAAGTGGCTTTTAAGGATGAATATGTACACACCACATTATCTGTGCTATTCAAACGTATTCTAAAAAGTATCAGTGTGGCTTTGAAATTATTTTTATGAGTTTGAAAAGGATTTAAGTTTGTGGTGTTTTAAAGAAAGTAACAGCTTATTTATTTATTTATTACTTTTTAAGAAAATGGTATGTGCAGTGGTTAAAGGCATGGACCCGAGAATCAGAAAACATGCATTTTAAACCCGTTTGCAAACTGCCAACTCTGCTGTTTAGATAGCCTCTCTGTACTTTAGTTTCTCCATCTATTCAATAAACATTAGAACAGAATCTACTGCATAGGGTTGTTGTGATAATTAGATGAATTGATATGTGTAAAGCACTTGACACAGTGCCTGGCACACAGGAGAAGGTTTGCCATTTTCATTACCACTACTATTACTACAATTGTGGCTACAACACAAAGTAGTCAATTCATTGACTTACAGATACTAAAGTAAACTGTACAAAGAGTGCCTGATCTTAGATTCACTCTGGTGCAGAAAAATTGACTTACCAATGATCACACAACTTTTAGTGTTAGAACCCAAAGCAGGTGCCACATCTCCTGATAATCTGTTCTCTTGTTAAGCTAAATGGTTTCTTTACGAGCTATACTTGAGGATTTATCTTAACTAGTTAACTAGACAATTTCGAAGAGCTATATGGTTGTTTATGAAAAAGAATGCTTTTGTCTAACTGTATTAGGATGCTTTACAGCTGCACTGTCCAATATGGTAGGCACATGTGATCACTAAGCATTTGATGTGTGACTAGGGTGTTTGAGAAGTCCTGTAAGTATAAAGCACACACCGGATTTTAAAGACTTCATATGAAAATAAAATGTAGAATGATCATTAATAATTTTTATACTGGTTAAAAGTTTAAATTACAATATTTTTAATATATTGGGTTAAATAAAGTATATTATTAAAAATAATTTCACCTGTTTCGTTTTACTTACTGTGGCTTCTAGAAAACTTAAAATTATATATATGTCTCGCAAGTGTGGCTTGTATTAGATTTATATTGGACAGTTCTATATAAGATTAATTTTCACGTCTAAACTTGAAAGCTGAAAATATTGCTTTGTTTAATAAACCAGGAAGTGTTCTCTGCCTTAGTTCAGCGCATTATTATCCACCTAGTCATCCAAGCCAGAAATCTAAGGAGTATTGTTGATTCTTCCCTCTTCCTCTATCCCATACGTAATAATGGTTGAATCATTCTCAAATCTATGCCAATGTAACCATTCCTTCTACCAGTGCAGTCCTCACTAGTCCTTATATGGACATTGCAATAGTCTTCACACCACTCTCCCTGACCACCAGTCTTGGCTCCCCAAAGCCCACCTCCTACATTGTCAGATCACGCCACTCTCCTGAGCAAGGTCCTTCTATTGGTCCCTATTACTGTGTTCGCTGATGGCACATCCACCACCACCATCACCCCCTGCCCTCTGCCCCATGGCCTGGACACTGCTTACTTGTCTCATCTCCTTTTACATGCTATATTAGAATTGATATGCAGAAATTCTTAAGTATGTACATTTTGTTAGGTATTGGGTTGTGGTGGGTGTGTGGGGAGTGGAGGAGAAGGGAGAGGAAGATCTGGGCAATGGTATGAAATGATCACTTATTATATTTATAAACTCATTAATTTTTTGAATGAAATATAAAATACAGATTCAACATCTAACTGGATGTCCTGGCCAATGCGTTAAAACAAGAGGGGAAAGCAATCTATACGGTTTTATCAGACACATCTTAATGATAATTCCTCCCATTTCTTCAGGACTGTGACCTCCTTAAATGAAATCATGTATGAAAAGAGTTTAATATAGTGACTGGGACATAGTATTCATAATCACTTTCTATCCCTTTGCTCAAATCTCACCTCTACCAAGCATACCTCCCCCCGAATCATCATTAAGTCTTAGGTAAAACCCCAGGAGGTGAAATACAAGCTTCCAAAAATAATAGATAGTTTAAGCAAGGATCACTTTCCAGGTCACAAACCACTAATTACTGAGGAACTTAAACATATGTTATTGCGTAGAACAACCTTATTTGTTGAGGATAGTGAAGAGAGAAAAAGAACAAAGAGCCCAGCAAGCAAAGTGAGAAATAATTGGGAAAAAAGGGAAAACATGTTTCATGCCTGCTTCTTTACTGAAAAATTAAACAAACAAGAAAAAATAAATAATGTGAAGGACCAAGTTATTTATCTCTATATTTCAAAAAGCATATACCATAATGTATGGAGCTACCTTAGAGAATTTCATTTAGTATTAACATGAAACTTTCATCTTGTTGATAGGTGATTTGCTTCAGGCTAACATTCTCAATAAATATCCTGCTCGATAACTATCTTTGTTCTGTCTAGTGAATTCTAAAAATTAATTATATAAATGACTTAAACACGTGTGTAAACCAATAATTACGGAAACATCATTGGCTCCATGATGAAAGTTACCATCTTCACTTTAATAATTCTTAGACGTTTTTCTTTGGAGATGTAGAGTCACTTTTTTAAGATTATAAGAATTTTTTATAGTCATTACCCTTGTGACTTAAAAATATTTGTATTCAGACTGTTGGATTATTTGAAATACATAATTAATATTTATTTGTACTGTTACCAAAATGAAGATGCATCCACACAATTGAACTTCTCTATTATTTATTATTTAGCAGTTGGTCAAAAACAAACATTCTGATAGGTTCTGTTATGAAGCTGCCTTTATTTGTATAGAATCTGCAAGTCTGAAGAATATTTAGAATCTGTCTAATCCACCTTCAGACCCAATTTAGGAATCCCAATCAATTCATCAAGAGGTTTTCCCTTTTGCTCTCAGATCTAATTCATCAGACTTTTATATAATGCTTGAGAAGCCTTTAAGCTTTCTGTAAGTTTAACTATCAAAATGACAAGGCTGACTAATTACCACACTGAGAGGCTGATTTCCAATGTCAAAATTCCCCACTTTCAGAGAATTCCAGCACAGGGTGGTGCTTGCTTGTAACTGGATTAAGATTACCCAAGTTTCTGGAAGATTTAGCTTTTCCTGCTCCCACTTGGGAAAGGCAAAATGAGATCACCATTCTTTTCTGATTTTTACAATTCATGTTTTTCAATATAAAAGGTCAAAAGGATTCTGATCTAAAATTTACAAACTATTTTTGTAAAATTACATGGTGGTGATTGCCACACTAGAAGTCTCAGCTCTTTGAGGATGCTAAAATAAAGAGACTGTGTTGCTTTGAATTTTTTCCTATACTTCCTAAACTCTTCTGTGTTTCTAACACCCCATCTCCCCATTTGCTCTCCAATCCCAATCTTTTAATTCAGGGAAAGGCAAACCATGGCACATGGGCCAAATCCAGATCACCACCTGTTTTTGTAGATAAAATTCTTTGGAACACAGCCATGCTCATTTGTTTCCATATTGTCTATGGCTGCTCTCTTGCTACAACAGGAGAATTGAGTAACTGTGACACAGATCATATGGTCTCTGCAAGCCTAAAATATTACAATCTGGCCCTTTAAGAAAACATTTCTTGACCTTTGTTCCGGCAGGATCACTGAGTCCTCTCATACCTTTTTCCTCACAACACATATGTGGTGGATGAACAAGTCAAGGGAACTATTCCACTTTTTCATGAACATGGCAAGTACTTTCACGTCATGCGAATGTTCTGTTTGCTAGGAATACCTTCCTTCTTCACCTTAACTTTGCTGTGTTCCAGCTTATCCTTAAAAACCCCATCTCTGGTGTCACCTCACTTGCAATTCTTTTCTTGACTATCCCATGAAATAAACTATTTTATATCATCTTATTCTGTAAATGCATTTGTCAGAACTTATCTTTTAAGAATACTTTTGTGTCCACAAGTAAATCAATAAATTCATTTGGAGAGAACCGATTTCTTTACCATATTATCTTACCATACACATTCATAGTATCCATTTATTCAATTCTTCTTAAGAGTTGTTTTGATTCTTCTTCTAGTAATAGCACTTTGATGCAGAGAGAGTCGCTCATTAAACTTTGCATTTAATTGCCCCCAGATCCCCAATCCAAGACATCCCACCACTTCCCAGCTGGCCCAGAGCACAGTGCCTGGCTTACAGTGTAAGATAAATTCTAAAAGGACCAGAGATCAAATGTAAAAAATGAAATCACACAAGTACTTAAAAAATTGGGTGAATTCCTTTATAATTTGGTAGTGATAAAAAACTTCATAACTATACCTCAAAATTTAGAAGGAATAAGAGAAAACATTGGTAAATGTGATTACATAAAGTCTTAAAATTAAAGATTTTATAGATAGGAAAGGTACGTAAGTAAACCAAAATGAAAAACTGAGAGAGAAATATTTGCAGTTTCTATCACAGGAAAAGGGGTATTATGAATATAAAAAGATTTTCTAAACATAGAGAAGAAATAATCCAACACCCTATTGAAAAATGAGCTAAAGATATTAACAAATTACAAAAAAATGCAAATAATTCTTACATAAAAAATGTTCAACCTCACTCGTAATAGAAAATGCAAATTAAGCTATAGTCAGATATTTCTCACCTAATAAATTGACAACAATACAAAATCTGAAATACGTTCATAAAACCTTGGGGAAAAGGGATTCGGATATTGCTGGTAGGAACTGAAAATGGTACAACTCTTATGGAGGAGAATTTGGCAATTCCCAGCAAAACTACATAGGCATTTATTTTCTAACTCAGCAGTTTCATGTATAAAGATCTAACCAAAGAAACACTGGCAAAAGTACTGAAAGACATACGTAGAAGTCTGTTCTTTATGCCACTGTTTGTAATAGAAAAGACAGGAGCAACCCAAATGTTCATCAATAGCAGACTGATTGAGACCACAATGCAGAACTACACAGTTTTAATAAGTAAGGAGGGATACCTGTATATACTACTATGGAGAGATTTCCATGATACACTGTTAACTGAAAACAGCAAAGTAGAGAAAAGTACATATGGCATGTGTGTATAGTATTCTTTAAGAAATGTGGACAGGGTATGAATATATACATTTGCGTATACTTTTTTTTAAAGGGAGATAGCCATTTTAAGTGAAGACAGAGTAAGGGAGACCAAATTTAATCTCATACCTAGAAAACTGAGCAAATATGTCAATATGAAGTGACGCTTATCAGACACTGGAGAACTGGCAGCTCAGGAGTTTTATCCCTAAGAGAAAGGAAACAAGGCAAACACTGGAGGCAGTTTCCAGGTCACAGTTCAGGGAAAGGGAATCCAAACATAGCCTGGTGATTTTGATGAACTGAAGAAATAGAGATTGGAGTTTAGAGAGGCAAAGGCAGCTAGAATTTGTGAGCCAGAATACCAGAGAAGTAGCTTCATAGAGAAGCAGCCCAAAGACTTTCAGAGGGGTTCACCCACATCCTTGGCTGAGTATTGATGTGCAAATACATAAGAAGAATTTGCCCAAAGCCCCCCACACACACACAATTACTGGAAAGGAACAAGGAAATGTCCCTAGCAGTTCACAGAGGACCAGGAAAAGTTCATGTTTACACTAGCCAAACTGGAAAACCTTACAATATGTGGAGAATCAGGTAGAATCTACAGAGGGTATTGCTTTCTTAGAGAGACAAAATTAGTCCTAAACTAAGGGTTGTTTATACCTACCCTAAAAAAAACCTTAAAAGTAAATATGAAAAAAAATAATAAAGTAAATACGAGAAGACTAATTGGTTCTAAGTAAATTAGCTAAACATCGGAGCAAAATATAAACATCTTGAAAGGAATATAACAAAATCCAGCAAACAACAGCATAAAATACACAATTTCTGGCATATAATCAATAATTATGAAACACAAAAAAGCAGCAGCAAAATACGAAAAATAACCAGGATAAAAATAAATCAATGCAAACAGAGCCAGAAACGACAGAGATAATGGAATCAGTAGATGAATCCATTAAAACAACCATTATAAATATACTCCTGATGTTCAAGAAGATAGTGGATAACATGACAATAAAGAAGAGAAATTTGAAGATATAAAAATGACCCAAATAAAACTTCTGAAGATGAAAATTACAAAGGCTGAAATTAAAAATACATTGAATAACAGCAGATTAGACACTGCAGAAGAAAAGATCAGTGATTAATTATAGGATTCATCGAAAATGAAACTCAGAAAAAATACTGAAAATTAATACAACATCAGTGACCTTGGGAGTAATATTATGTGCAATTGGTGTTCAAGAAAAGGGGCCTGGAGGACAGAAAAAAATATTCCACATTTACTGAAAACTATGCATCTATAGATCCAATATGTTCAAGGAAACTCAAAAGCAGAAGAAACACAAAGAAAGCCACATCCACACCCATCATAATCAAGCTTCTGAAAACGAGTAATAAGGAGAAAAATCTCAAAATCAGCCAGAGAAAAAGGGCACATTACATAATGAGGAACAAGTATAATAATAATGGTATACTTTTCATGAGACACTATTCAAGCAATGAGACCATAGTTAGACATCTATACAGTATTTAAAGAAAAAAGAAAACTTGTCAACCTAGATTTCTTTACCAAAATATCTATAAAAATGGAAGGACAAGGCTTCCTTGGTGGTGCAGTGGTTGAGAGTCCGCCTGCCGATGCGGGGGATACGGGTTCGTGCCCCAGTCTGGGAAGATCCCACATGCCGTGGAGCGGCTAGGCCTGTGAGCCATGGCTGCTGAGCCTGCGTGTCCAGAGCCTGTGCTCCGCAATGGGAGAGGACACAACAGTGAGAGGCCCGCGTACCGCAAAAAAAAAAAAAAAAAAAAAAGGAAGGATAACAAGTTCTTTTCCAGAAAAATAAAAGTTTAAAATATTTATCTCTAATAGACCTATACCATGAAATGTTAATACATTTTCTCAGGAAGAAGAAAAAAATGACAACAGATAAAAAAATTAAATCAACAACAACAAAATGAAGAGTACCAAAATATGCAGGAAGTCATAAAATGTATTTTTCTCATTTTTAAACTCTTTAATAAATAACTGACTCTTTAAAACAAAAAAAAATAACAACGTATTGGAAGATGAAATAGTATAATTCTTCTATTTCAGTGGTTATAATACTGCTTGAAGATAGACTATAAGTTAAAAGTGATTTATTGTGAACCTCAGTAAAATCTCTAAAAAGTAAAAGAGGCATGGTTAATAAATCAATAACAGAAACAAACTGAAATCATTAAGAAAAAGAAACCTTAGTTAATACAAAGGAAGGCAAGAAAGGAGAAAAAAAATAACACAGAGCAGAAGAGACAAATAGTGATTAAGTAGTATGATAGTAGACTTAACCCTATCCATACAGATAATTACATTAAATGTAAATGAACTAAACAGACAATTAAAAGGTAGAGATTATCAGATTGGCCAACATATGTTGCCACATTTTAAATATAAAGACACAGATAGTTTAAAGCTTACAAGATGGAAAAAGCATAATGTTCAAGCACAAATCAAAAGAAAACTAGAGTGGCTGTCAGACAGAGTATGCTGTAGGGCAAGGAATATTTCCTAGGAATAAAAAGGAATAGTTCACAACGATATAAAGATGAATTCATCAACAGCACATAATTTTAAATGTGTATGCACCCAATAACAGAGTTTCAAAATACACAAAGCCAAACTTAAAGAACTAAAAGGAGAAATAGACAAGTCCACAATTATAGTTGGGGAATGAAACACTTTTCTCTCCGTAACTGATAGGACAAGAATACAGAAATCAATAAGGAGGGAAAACACTTTAATAACACTGCCAACCAACCTGACATTTGTAGCATACTGCCCTCAACAACAGGAGGACACACATTTTTCTGAAAGTGTACATGGAACAGTCACCAACACAAAACATATGCTGACCTATAAAACAAGTAACAATGTATTGAAAGGACTAAACTCATACAAAACATGTCCTCTGACCACACTGAATTAAATTGACTCAGTAACAGAAAGATATCTGTCAAATCACCAGATGTTTATAAATTAAACACTTTTAAATAACCCAAAGGGCTAAGAAGAAATCACAAGGGAAAATGGAAAACATTTTTTTTTACCATTTCCATCTATTGAATTAGCAAGTAATATTACAAAATTTATAATACTGATATTATCAAAACTAGAGGAACTAGCATCCTCATATACTACTAGTGGGAGTATAAATTGATAATACATTTCTGAAAACAAGTATGTGTATATTTACATATTCTTACATATAAATACAATAAACCAATATATTAAATACATCAAAAGCCTTAAAATTTACTGGAAAACATTTTAAACTGAATGAAATGAAAGACACAACATATCAAACTTGTGGTATACATATAAAGTTGTAATTATAGGGAAATTTAGAGCATTAAATGCTTATAATGAAAAAAAAAGAAAATTTTGAATCCATGATCTAAACTTTCACCTCATAAAATTAGAAAAAGAAAATTAAATACAAAATAAGCAGAAGACAGAAAATAATAAAGAGTAGAAATAAATAAAAATTAAAACCAGGGGAAAAGTAGTGACAAATAAATGAAAACAAAAGCTGGTTCTTTTCAAAAAGGTCAACAAAGTTGACCTTGTAGCCAGATTCATCAGAATAAAAACGAGCAAATATAGATACTGATATAAGGAACAAATGAGGGAATGGAATACCATTACAGATCCTACAAGTATGGAAATGATAATAAAAGAATATCAGGAATGATTTCATGTAAATAAACTTGATAATTTATAATAAAATGGACACATTCCTTGTAAGATAAAAAACTATGAAAGCTCACTCAAGAAGCAATAGATAACCTAATTAGCCATATATCAATTAAAGATATTAAATTCATAGTTAAAAACTCCTTTACATAGAAAACCTCAGACCCAGATATTTTCATAAATAAGTTCTACCAAACATTTCAGGAAAAATACTGCTAACTCAAAACAAACTTATCCATAAAATGAAAGAAGAGGAAAAACTCAGTATTTTTTTATGAGGTCTGCTTTCCCATAAAAGCAAAACCAGAAAAAGACATTACAAGACAATTATATACTGATTTCCCTCATGAACATAAAAATAAAAATCCTTAACGAATTAAATCCAGCAATTTATAAAAAGGATAACACATCCCTACTACATGAAGTTCATTCCAGGAATGTAAAGTTGGCTTAACATTTAAAAATAATTCAGTGTAACTCAATATACTAAAAAGTGAAAAAGAAAAATCATATGATCATCTCAGTAGACGCATATAAAGTATTTGACAATATTCAACTCCCATTCATGACAAATTCTCAGTAAAATAGAAACAAAGGGAAAACCCCTCAACCCTATAAAGGGCATTTATGAAAAACCTACAGGTACCTTCATAATTAATGGTGAAAGACTTATTGCTTTACCCCTAAAATCAGAAATGAGACAAGGATGCCTGCTCTCACCACTTCTATTCAACATTATATTACAGTTCCTAGACAGTGGAATAAGAGAAGAAAAAGAAATAAAAGGCATAGATTGGAAAGGAAGATGTAAAAGTATCTTTATTTATAGACAACATGACTGTCAAATAGAAAATTCTAATGAATCTAGCAAAAAAGTTACTAGAATTAATAAGTGACTATAGCAAGGTTGCAGGATACAAGGTCAATATATAGTATCTACTGTGTTTATATATAAGTAACATTTGGAAAAAGAATTTTAAAAAGAATTATCTTTTACAATAGCATCAAAAATATTAATTATTTAGGGATAAATTTAACAAAATATGTGTTAGGCATGTAAACTGAAAACTTAAAATTATTGCTGAGAGAAATTTTAAAATACCTATATAAATGTAGAAATATACTATGTTCATGAAGACTCAGTATTGGTAAATGTCAATTCTCCCCAAAATGACTTATAGAGTCAATGCAATTCCAATCAAAAGTCAAGTAAGGGGCTTCCCTGGTGGCGCAGTGGTTGAGAATCCTCCTGCCAATGCAGGAGACACGGGTTCGTGCAGTGGTTGAGAATCTGCCTGCCGATGCAGGGGACACGGGTTCATGCCCCGGTCCGGGAAGATCCCACATGCCACGGAGCGGCTAGGCCCATGAGCCATGGCCACTGAGCCTGCGCTTCCGGAGCCTGCGCTCCACAACGGGAGAGGCCACAACAGTGAGAGGCCCACATACCGAAAAAAAAAAAAAAAAAAAAAAAGTCAAGTAAGCTTTTGCAGAAATAGACATGCTGATTTTACAATTTATATGGCAAAGGTAAGGCCTAGAATAGTCAAACATTTCTAAAAAATAATGAGGTTGAAGGACTTACGCAACCTGCTTATGGTGAGTGAAAGAAGCCAGACATGAAAGACTATACATTGTATGATTCTATTTTTAAATTTTAATTTTTTATACAATTTTTAAAGGTTACTTTCCATTTACAGTTATTAGAAAATATTGGCTATACTCCCTACATTGCACAATACATCCTTGAGCCTATCTTACACCCAACAGTTTGTAACTCCCACTCCCCAACCTCTATATTGCCCCCCACCCACACTGTTAACCACTAGTTTGTTCTCTATATCTGTGAGTCTACTTTTTTTGTTATATTCACTGGTTTGTCATATTTTTAGATTCCACATATAAGTGATATCACACAGTATTTGTCTTTCTCTCTGACTTATTTCACTTAGCATAACGCCCTCCAACTCCATCCATGTTGCTGCAAATGGCAAAACTTCATTTTTTTCTATCCTGAGTGGTATTCCATTGTATATATATACCACATCTTCTTTATCGATTCATCTGTTGATGGATACTTAGGTTGTTTCCATATCTTGGCAATTGTAAATAATGCTGCTATGAACATTGGGGTGCATGTATCTTTTTGAATTAGTGTGTTTGTTTTTTTTTCAGATATATAACCACGAGTAGAATTGCTGGGTCATATGGTATTTCTATTTTTAGTTTTTTGAGAAACCTCCATACTGTTTTCCACAGTGGCTGCACCAATTTACATTCCCAACAGTGTAAAAGGGTTCCCTTTTCTCCACATTCTTGCCAACATTTGTTATTTGCATTCTTTTTGATGATAGCCATTCTGACAGGTATGAGGTGATATCTCATTGTGGTTTTGATTTGCATTTCCCTGATGATTAGCAATGTTGAGCATCTTTTCATATGCCTGTTGGCCATCTGCATTTCCTCTTTGGAAAAGTGTCTATTCAGCTCTTCTGCCCATTTTTAAATTGTGTTGTTTGTTTCATAGGATTCCATTTATATAAAATTTTAGAAAAGACAAACTATAGTGACAGAAAGCACATCAATGGTTGTCATGGACCAGAGGCAGGAAAAAGGGAATAACTGCAAAGAGGAACAAAGAAGTTTTTTGAGGTGAAGGAAAATAGTCTATATCTTGTGCATACTGGTGTTTACATGTGATTCAGTGTGTAGCGGTGTTACATTCTTCGGAAGGCATCAAGTGATAAAAATAAAATTAGCTAATTTTATTGTTTACCATGAAAGCTATTTTTAAAAGAAAGAAAAATTATTTTAAAATGTAGTTATATATAGGAAGAAAGAGGAAACAGAAGGTAAAGAGATGGAAGCTAGATTCACTGCATATACCTTATTTGGTATATATACCTATTTCACATAATTACAAAAGAAAATTAAACATTATACAAGCAATTCCTAAAAATTTAACGTACAATAAAACAAGTTAACCTAATCTGCACTCACCCAAAACCATAATTCTCTTTGGGGAACTATTCCATGTGACCCTATAACACAGTGATTTGACTATACACTCGTAGTGGGATATGCTAACAGGACAAAAAATTACAAAAAAAAAATTATTTTTAGTAATCATATTGTTGATGGCAGTGTTATCACACTAGAAGCTATCTGTAACTACTGAGCCTTACCAAAGATGGACTCAGGAGTCAACCTGATAACCCCTCACTTGCCAAAGATGAAACAATATCAATATTATCTTTGTTATCAATAAGGATAACAACTGGAGTGCACTGAAACACATCAAATATCTTTAAATCAATGAATTGCAAAAAATTCACAATTCTTTATTGTTTAAAGTAGTATATTTTTAAAAATTAATATTTATTCTGCCTTTTATTATAGGAACTCTACCTGAGGGAAATAAAAAAAGTTGATGAGGGAATCTTTTCTTATAGGAGTACTCCAACTAATAATTAAGAAGGAAATAATATAATTAAAATTCCACCTCTTTATGACATATAGTGAAATAATGAATCTAAGACATTGATCATCAGTGGCTACTAACATCCAACAAGAAGAAAAACTGAAAAATAGCTGACAGCACAATACAGTACTACAGTATTCTAAGGAAAATCAATCAGCAAGTTAGAGAAGCAGTAGGTTAAACAAAGAATTAATATTAGTTTTGATGTTAAATTGGTGGTTCTAATCTGGTATAATATTAGCAAAATCCCTCACTCTGCTGAATTTAATGGGGTAATAGGGCTGACTGGGAACGTGCAGCTCCAGAATCCATGATGATCAAGAAGGGTGAAGATTGCATCAGACATTATATTTTTAGGTAAAGGTAAACAATACCACCTATGAAATATTCTTGCCAAAAATAAAAACAAACAAAAAACTAACCTATATCTGATCAATCTAGACCTAACTATCAATGCAATGGATAGAAGAATATGTTAAATGACACCATGGAGATGCAATCAATGATACACTGACCAAGGGAAATTCTATAGGACAAACCTGACTTCTTTAATAAGTAAGAAATTTTTAAAAAAGGAAATAGTGGGGAAATGATAATATAAGGAATTACCGTTGATTTGAAGGGGTACGGTATTGTGATAACACTTAAGAAAGTGTTTGTTTTAGAGATACATAAAGAAATATTTATAGACCAATTTATATGGTGTCTGGGATTTGCATCAAAATAATATGGAGGTGAAAGGGATATAGGTAAGTTGTAGAGGAAGCAAAATTAGTTATGGATTGATAATTGTTGAAAGGTAGATGAAATTCTTCATTATACTATTCTATTTAGTGCATCTTTGAGACTTCCCATAATAAAAAAAAAAGCTAAAAGATACTTGCTATCGTAATATAGTAGACTAACAGTTAAATACAAAGAAGATAACTGAGAATGATTTTTAAATGCTTTTTGGCCATCTTATACCTAGTATTTATAGAATGAATCCTTTAAATTGTGTCGTAAGTAGCAAATCATACTTTCAGATTCAGGTATTTGAAGAATAATATTTAAATGACAGATCACAATTGTTTATGAAACTAAGATGACATGTAGAATGAAATTAGATTTTTAACTTGAAAATAGAAACATCAAAAACTTAGAAAGATACCAAACAACTTTTTTAAAAGCCAGTCATTAATCTTGCTATTTCCAAAACAAGCCTTATTTTTGTACAATATTGTAGAAAAGAAAGCACTGATCACGTTGAAGTTACAAGTGAGGCAAAATATCAAAGCTGAGTCTAGTAAGTATTATTGTGCTCTTATGAGGTGCTCCACTGTTACAAGAATATGTTCTAGAATGAGTATACTAAACTGAGTTTTGCTAAGGGAAATAAACTGAAGTGAATTAACATAGGCATTTGAAACCCAACCTATGGAATCAGGTCTATCTTACTGTCATGGGTAGCTGATGCAATCTTCACCCTTCTTGATCATCATGGATTCTGGAGCTGCACATTCCCAGTCAGCCCTATTACCCCATTAAATTCAGCAGAGTGAGGGATTTTGCTAATATTATACCAGATTAGAACCACCAATTTAACATCAAAACTAATATTAATCCTTTGTTTAACCTACCATGCTTCTCTAACTTGCTGATTGATTTTCCTTAGAATACTGTAGTACTGTATTGTGCTGTCAGCTATTTTTCAGAAATAGTTATTTTTCTCACATCCACCTTCCTACCACATATCCACACATACCAACAACATCACAGGACTTCAGGGGAAGTACTGCTTGATGCCTCAACTCACTCTGAGTCACAAAAGCAGAAATGAAATGTTCTCCTACTACTGCCTCTCATTCAGAGTTTCCCCCTCATTCAGAGTAATATTCAGAAACATCAAGCAACAGGGTCAGTAGCATTTGGCCCTTGTCTGAGACCTGATCTAGGGAATGTAAAGAGCTCTTCAGAATAAATGGGCTTAGTTATTTTCATAATCTCTCACTGACCAGACCCCAAAACAAGATTCAGAGTTCTTCATAAGGACTCACATGAATGTAGTTATTTAATACTTATCCAAAGAAATGTACAGCTGAAATGCCACCAAAAATACTTTTATTGTTAAATTATGAGAAGAATTTTACTTAACACTTATTTTAACCTACTATAAGCTAGGCACTCTTCTCATTATTTTATAAATACTAATTTAACATCATAAACCTATAAAGTAGCTACTATAGGCTACCACATAATGAAACACCACAGTTTTATTAAAGAAGAAACTGAGGTACAGAGATAGTAAATAGTTTATCCTAGGTCACACAGCTAGTATGTAGCAGAGGTGGGATTCGAACCCAGGTTGGGGCTGCTTAACTATTATACTCTGCCACCTCTCTATTAAACTCCTCTGATGCTTCAGCTATGCTACAGCTCACAATACAAACTCCCTTTCTCTATATAGTTAAATGCCATATTTTAAACATATCAATCAACTTAAGCTTATGTCAGTTTAAAAAATATCTTTGAACATGTTCTTAAAATCCACATAAAAGAAGACAGTCTTCAGAGTAAGGGTCAAGGGAAAGTTAAGAATAAGTAAACTGAACTAAATATACAATTCCTAATGGTTCACGGATGGACCTTTAACTGTTCATTTACTGAAAAAATATAGGGGGTAAAAGAAAATTTTCTCTATCTGTTACATATTATAATGGCTAAGATTCATCAACTAAAGAAAAAAGTTGCAAGTTTATTGGCTTTTTTCTTTCAATAAGGTAAGTTCATCTCATTTTATGTGCTAGAAGCTTACCTATTCACAACATAGCACACAAGCTGGCTCCTGGAAGATTACAGGAGCAATGCTTGCGGACAGAATCTTGGAGGTACACAGATGGAAACATAAGCCCACTTCCAGTAGATGCCCGTAGGAGACACGTGAAAGCCAGGGAACATGTCATAGCAGAAATTTTGTAAAATGTAACCTATGGTCTACACACTTGAAGACATAATGTGAGAGACAAAGTTATATTGCTATATAATTTATTCCTGTGGTTAGCCTATTTTACAATTAATTTGAGAAAATGGCCCAATGACAGGGACAATAACTTTGTAGCTGAGCTATACTCGTTCTATCAACTGCACTCCCTACCCTTGATAACTAGCACTGCCTAAAAATAAAAATATATTAAAGTTAATTTAAACTTAAGGCATTAGTGATATGAGTATTCTTGTGCTGCATGGAAGTATCTAATGAAAAAATGTCTTTGCAAGTCCTATTCATGTAGATGTTATAAGAATAATGGAAGAGGTGAACAAAATTCCATAAGCCATTAAGACAGATATAGGGTATCCCAAAACGAAGGAGAAATTCTCTTGATCTTGGGAAATGAAAAAAGGGAATTTAAATTTTCTTATAAGGAGACCTTAGAGCAAGAGGGGACATTTTAAGCAGTGGAGGGAAAAAAGTCCATTGAGGGCTATAGACAACCAACAATTTAATCAACATTTTAAGAAAGAGAAATAGAAAATCAATTCTCCTGTTCTTAAGACAAAAACATAATAAAAATGTACTTCAGTTCAGTATTCAGGCTAGACAAGGGGAAAAGATGACAAAACCTAGGAGCAAGAAAAGACCAACACCTCACATTTACTCTAATTATCATTTCTACTATGATAGCAACCATATGTGGTACATTTTCTTGAATCACTCCAGTTTCAAATATTCTGCACTATTGTTCAGATACATTCATTCGTATTTATCACGTTCTGACTCTTGGTTTGGAAAATGTCGTCATCAAGCCTACTTGTACCCAGTCCTCAGGTTCACTCCCGCTGTGGTCCCAGTTCCTCCCCCCATCGACCAGTAGCTGGACACCCTTTGGTTCCCCTATCATTTTCCTCTCAACCACCACCACACTCAGACAACCCCCAGCTCCAATCTGTTTTGGCTCCATAACCTTACCTTCCTTCTCGCTGTGATAGCCAGGATTCCCACCCTGACCAGCCTTCACACTTCCAGCCCTGAACTGCTCTCCTGGCTATAAATGCAATCCCAACCTCCACCTCAACTGAACAAAATTAGTTTGCTTGCCTCTGTGCCTTGAACTCCCTAATATCCCCTGGCAGGCTTTTGGCCACAAGGTCCCTTTCCACAAACCTCAACAAAAAAAAACATATTTTAGATACTTACCTTTAGGTATTTACCTTTGGTCCTCCAACTAAGTTTAGTTCCTCCCTCTCTGAAAGGTTCTCTCACAGTGCTGTTAAGATGAAGAAATAGTGATGGGAAAATCAGCTCGAGTTCTCAAATATTTACTGAGCATCCATTGTATGTGCCAGGCTAGCACTGCATTCTTCATTAGCTGGTAGGGGATGGAAGTGACACACCCCAATGAATAAGACCTCCTTTGTTCTCAAAATCCTTAGAATTGAATGGGTAAGGGACGGGGGTGAAAACGTATCTAGGATATAAGGGTGATTCTCAAGTGAGATAATCTAGCTTCATCAGCATAATGAATTTTGGAGGGAAAGAATGAACTAGGGAAATATGCTTGCCTCTCTCTGTTGTGAGCACAAAAGGGGAAGCAATTGTTTCTGACCCAAAGACTGTGAAAGTCTTTGTGGTGAAAATGGCTTTTAAACTAGCCTGGAAGGGTAAGTAGGTTTTCAGCAGTGGACAATGAGAGAAAGGACAGGAGAATGTCCTTGGTGTGCCTGCCTATGTTGTTGCCTCCTAGACTCTATCTGGCTGCTCTCACTCATTTTCCAGTGGGGAAGTGTATTACTTTGCTAAGGCTGCTGAAACAAAGTATGACAAACCGAGTGACTTAAACGACAGAAATTTATTGTCTCAAGGTTCTGGAGGCCAGAAGTCCTAGGTCAAGGTTCTTAGCAGTGTTGGTTCCCTCTGAGGGCTGTGAGGGAGAATCTGTTCATGCCTTTTGCCTAGGTTCTGGTGGTTTGGTAGCCAACTTGTCATTCTTTGGCTTATAGAATCATTACCCTGATCTCTACCTTCATCTTCACATGTTTTATTTTTCTCTGTGTATGTGTCATTCTTCAAATTTCCCCTTTTTATAAAGACACCAGTCACTGCACTAAGTATGGTATTAATATATATACACATTTAGAAATGGACAGCTATAACGTAATGAAATGGATTCTTCTGTATTGTTTGTGAAAATCACTCTATATTTACTATGCATACTGTGTAGATAAATTAGAAAGATTTCTTGTAGCACAAAGGCATTTTCATATTTACAGATTTTTGTCTGGTGGAATATTGGTCTTTTGTAAATTCTTCACCTCAAATCCCACAGCACCTTGAAGAAACATCTCAAGTTTCATGTTTTTAGATTCTCTGTATCTGAACAGACAAGAAAGGCACATTTTATGCCTACAGATTTCAAGTCACAAATGACTTGTTTTCTTCCCATGAGAGGTAAACGAACAAAAGGAACAGATAATGCATTACAGTAAAAACAGGATCCAAATAAAAATATTAGAGAGCTTGGCTCTTGAACAAGCGATAAAAGGTTTAATGCCATCTACTCTTACTGTAAGTTCCGTTAAGAGGATACTCAGTTTAAAAAGGAGGAAAGCAAGAGAGGGTATTTTCATCTTTCCATTTTGGTAATAGGAGTTGTATTGAAAAGGAGTCATACTGGTAATAATACTTTAGATTTTCATAGTGCTTTAGAATTTTCAAAGTGTTCTCACATATTCTATTTCATTTGACTACAACAACCCTGTTTGGTGGGCAAAATAAGGGAACTGACCTCTATTTTACAGATAAAGACATTGAGAGAGTTTAAGGGGTCTCCCATTGTGTCCCAGCTAATAAATAATAAGAAACACAAAGAATGTATCCAAACCTTCAGAACAGCTTTTTGTTAGCCTTTGGGAATGCTACCCTTTGGGAACAGCATGCAGCTTCTCAACATCAAAACTGAATTGACTTATGAAGCTCTTCACGCAGAATCTGCTGCAAAGGATTTCAGGCCAAATGTTTATTAGCTGTTTCAGGCCAAAATGTTTATTAGCTGTTAATCAGAGTGTTCCTGATAGAGCTATGTATTATTTCATTAATGGCTGCCAAACATCACATGCAAACAATGAACTACAGAAAACATAAACACAAGACCGTTATCATTCGTCCAAGGTATTAAAAGATAATTTAATTTATTCATTGATTCAACAAATGAGTTGAATGTTGAGCAACTACTATGTGCTATCCATTGGGCTACGTACTAGGGGTACAATATGAGCCAAAATGAAATCCTCCCACCTTCGTGGAGCTTACTGTTTGTCATGTGTCTAGTGTGCGTGTGTGTGGGGGGGAGGGAGTACCCATAACTATGTAATTATAAAATGTGAAGTGTACTACAAAAGAAAATTGTGACAGAAAGATCTCTTTTAAGCAGATAGACTGGAATAATCAGGAAAGCCCTTTCTGAGGAAGTGATGTATGAGCTGAGATTCAAAGTATGTAGATAAATTACGAAGGATAAATGGTGTGGTGGAGGAGGGTATAGTAAAGAGCAAAGAGATAGCAAGCAGAAGAAAGAGAGTGTGCAATGGACTCGAACTGGGATAGAGCATAGCACATCTTAGAATACGGAATAATTGTCTATAATAGCCACCTCTACCTTCTCACCTGTTTCTCTCTTTAACACTCTTCAGCCAGGTTCCCATCTCCACCACTCCACTCACACTATTCTTAAGGTAAGCAAAGACCACCATATTGTAAATCCAACAGGCACTTCTCTGTCATCTCATTCAATCTCTCACTAGCATTCAAATTGCTAATCATACCCCCTCCCTCTTTAAAAAGCTGGTAACAATCTCTGGGCTCACCGTCTCAGTCTTCTTTGCTGGCTTTTCTTCTTCTGCTTGACTTTTCAGTATTGGAGCCATAGGGTTGGATCCTAAGCACTTCCCTTTTCTCCATCTACATCTTTCAGACATGTCACCCAGTCCAATGGCCTTAATCCCACTATGTTGTCAATCTCAAATACATACCTCTAGACCTGGCCTTTCTACTGAGATTCAGATTCATATGTAATTGCCTTATGTCTCCACTTGAATACCAAATCGGCCTCTCAAACTTACGGAAAAAAAGCGGATTCCCATACCCTCCAACCTGCTCATCTTCTAGTCTTCTCCATCTTAGTAAATGAGGGGTTCATCCCTCATTCTTCTCTTCCCCTTACTCTACCCCCATGTAAATATATTAACAAGTCTCTATCTCCAAAATACATCCTATAATCATTCAGTTCTCTCCACCTTTATTACCATCACTCTAATCTGACTAACCAAGCCCAGACAAGTTCACATATTCCTAACTAGTCTCCCTACAGCCACTCCTTCCCTCTTTAAATCCAAGTCCACCATGGCAAACAGAACTTCCTTTTAAAATGCAATTCAGATCACTTCAGTGTCTTTCTTGAAATCCTCCAGGGGCTCTCCCTTTCACTTGGAATAAAATCCAAACTCCTTAAGCTAGCCTACAAGCCTTTCATAATCCGGCCCAAGCCCACCTCTTTAACCTCATCTCCTTCCACACTTTTCATCTTTCTTCCACACTGTGGTAGGCAGAATAATGCCTCCCTCCCCAAGATATCCACATCCTAATCCCTGGAACCTGTGACTATGTTACCTTACATGGCTAAAGGGAACTGCGACTGCAGATGAAATTAAGGTTGCTAATCAACTGACCTTGAAATGGGAGGATTATCCTTGATTATCTGGGAGGTCCAATGTAATCAGAAGGGTTCTTAAAAGTAGAATAGGGAGGCAGCAGACTCAGAGTCAGAGAATAAGATATGACTACAGCAGCAAGGTCATCAACATGATGCAACGTGGGAAAGACTCAATCCACATTGCTTTGCAGATGGAGGCGGAGGGTCATGAGCCAAGGGGTTTGGGCAGCTTCTAGAGGCTGGAAAATGCAAAGAAATGTATTCTCCCCTAGAGCCTCTAGAAAGGACTACAGTCCTGCTGATACCTTCATTTTAGCCCAAAGAGACCCATTTCACACTTCTGACTTCCAGGACTGTAAAGAATGTAAATTTGTTTTGTTTTCAGCCACTAAATTTGTGGTAATTTTTACATAGTAATAGAAAACTAATATACTACCTCACAATGAACCAGACATACTAGCCTATTTCATGAACAAACTTGTTTCTGCCTCAGAGCTTTTATTTTTATGGTCTTCACTACATGGAATGCTATGTTCCCACATGTTAACATGGCTGACCTGGCTCCTTCTTGTCATTTTGAACTCAACTTCACAGAGTGGTCTTCCTTGACCACTTCTAAGTAGCTAGTCATCACTTTCTTTCTATCACATTATGTTTCATTTTCTTTGTAGCATTTTTACCGTCTGAAATTATCTCTGAAAGTTATTGTAGCCTAATTCCCTACTGTAGACTATATTTTTTGTGAGAAGAGGACCCCTGCCCTTGTTCACCACTGTATCCTTGGTCCCTGAACAGTATCTGGCACAAGGTACATGCTTAGTCATAAATGTTAACCACTGAATAAATGATACCCACTACAGGTGGGGAATAAAGGGTACTGGAGAGAAGGGTGTGAGAAAAGGCTGGAGAAGTGGACAGAGGCAGATCATATGGTATCTCAGAGTCCTTGTTAAGAACGTTGAGCTTTACCTTAAGAACACTAGAAGCCATGGAAAAACTGTAGGCAGGGGAGTAATGTATTTATATTTCTGATTTTAAAAGATTATTTAGTGACAGACTGGAGTGACAGTAATGGTTTATGTGAATGTAAGGAGAACAGATATGAAGAATGTTTTTGGGTAGGCTAGGCAAAAAATGATGGTAAACTTGGACTAGGGTAGTAGCAGTGAAAAAGCTAATGTATTAGAATGTATTAGAGATATAATTTGGAATTTAAATGAACAAGACTAGGTGACAGATTGGGACATAAGGAGTCCAAATGAATAGAGCTCAAGAATGACTTTCAGATTTATATTCTAAGCAACTTAGAAGACTACGATGCCAATTTCTAAGATGGGAAAACTGAAGAAGGATCAGGCCTGAGTGTGTATATTGTGGGGAAGAAGACTGGGAGCTCAGTTTCATCTGTGTTATATTTGAGTTGTCCTCAAGGCATTAAAGTGGTGACATCATATGTACAGCTAAATGTTGAGCCAGGAATTCAGATTAGAAGCAATGTGTTTTGAAGCTAGAAACAGTCAAAGCCATGGGACTGGATGAAATAATAATCTAGAGAGAAACCATAAAGAAAGAGCATTCAGAGCACTGCAAGTTCTCCTGTTCTGAGAAGCCTTATCAATGTTCCTCATTGCAACCAGAAAGCTGACCACAGTCAGGCTGGGAAGATGCCTGTTTGTACTTTGAAAATTCACTCAGTCCATTCAAACTACCACGGGTGGGATTCCCTCTTTTCCACTCCTCGTTGCAGATTTAGGTAAAGAAGGAGCAGGCAAAGGAGACTGACAAAGAGCAGTTAAGGAGATTGAGGGGAACCTGGAGAACTTGATTTCATACTATCTACAATGATACCCCAAATTAAAAGAACAGATAGGAAAATAGTGATTTGTGTGGGATAAACGACTCCTTCCTTAGCAGAGCATTATGAAAACAAAGCCTCCCATCTTACCTAAATTCTCACACTGGATGAAAATTTAGGGAGTATGTGTCTCAAGGACACACAATGCCGGATGCAACTAGTTTTCCTATAACAATATTATCAAAAGGGTGATTTGCCAAAGGACCTGTCTCTCCAGGTGTGTGCTACAGGAAGCAGCCAAATTCAAGCACCCTGATCCGTTTCACTGTGGAGGTCAGATGGCACCTCCCAATTCTGTAATCCAGAGGTTCTCAAAGTGGGGACCCCGGGGTTCCCAAGACCCTTTCAGGCAGGTTGCAAAGCCAAAACTATTTTCACTATAATACCAAGATGTTATTTAGGGACTAGATGACATGTGATATCACAAGAGGCTGAATGTTGAAAGAGACAGAATACATTAAAGAGATTCACAAAAATGTAACACAATGCCACCCTTTCTTTGTTTTGTAGACAGTTATTTTACACGAACATGTTAACGTGTAAGGGGTTCATTACCGTGAGTTTTAAATAAATTGAAATAAAAAAAACTTCCCCGTTTTAATTTCTGACAGTAAATATTAACAGATAAAAACCCAGATGAACAGAACCTCTTCGGGGTCCTCAGTAAATTTTAGCTGTGTGAAGAAACCCTGGACCAAAGTTTGAGAAGCACTGTCCTAAAAGGCCACCAGAATGGTTCTGAAAACAGGGACAAAGGACGGCAGGCTCCCCATCCCCTCCCTCTGGCCGGCAAAGCCTCATCTGTGCTGGAACTTCAGGATGCTCTCTCCCAAAGCCACGGGTTTGGCTCCCTGACCCCGGGGTCTCACCTGGAAGCCTCGCCGCCCCGAGCCCCGGCGGCCTCTCGGGCCCGCAGCCGCGGCCCAGCCCGGGTCCAGCGCACGCACGCCTCCCGGTCCTTGTCACGGGGCCGTGGGTGTCATTTACTCGCGGAAGGGTCGGTGCAAATAACAGGGAGGAGGAAATATGGTGGACCGGCCGGAGGCCGGCGCGGGGACCGGGCCGGAGTAGCCGGGGCCTGGGTCCCCCTCCGCGGCCGGGCCGCCCCCTCGGACGGGCCGCTTCCGGCCTTGGGTCTCGGGAGTCCCAGGAGCCGCCGTTCTCCGTCGGAGGCCCGGCCCTCGCCCGCCTTGGACTCCTGACGGAATATTCGGCCCCGCCGGGTTGGGCAGTTTCATGGTTCTCTGGGGCCCTTTCCTCTCCTTAGACCGGGAAACTCGGGGCAAAGTCCTTCAGATCCTTGTCCATCGTCATCGTCGTCGTTGTCTTCGTCGTCTGGGTCAACGTGGTGAGGAGTATGCGACGCCCTGAGGCGCTGTTAGCGTTGCCTCTCACGGCCTCAGACTCTTGAGTCTGCGCAGTAGAGGCCAAGCGATCTCCCTCTAACACACCCCCGTTCTTGCGGCTGGGAGCAGGGGCGGGGCGTCTTCGGGGGGCGGGGCAGCCTCGAAAGAAGGCAGGGTCAGCAGGTTGGGTTTTGCCTAGCATTGGTTGATAAGAACTGGCAGCATATTTTTCTTTTGCTTCTGTTTATAGAGGGTGGAAATGTGTTTTAAGAATTAAAAACACTCTAAGGAGTATATGTAAATAATAGTTTGAAAGAGTAGAGCCAGCCTACCCCACCTAAGGAGGACTGTGCAGAGGGAGCACCGATGCAGAGGAGCGAAATTAAGATCATATTGACTGGTTTTGCATTCGAGGAGTCAACCAACCTTTGATTTAAAATATTTGGGAAAAAAATTCCAGAAAGTTCCAAAAAGCAAAATTTGAATTTGTGGAGCACCGGTAACTACTTACATAGTACTTACAACTATTTGCATAGCATTTACATTGTATTAGTATTATAAGTAATCTAGAGATGATTTTAAATATATGGGAGGGAGGACAAGCATAGGTTATGTCGGTTATGTGCACATACTATGTCATGTAACATAAGGGACTTGAGCATCTGGGGATTTGGGTATCTGGGGGGGTCCTGGAACCAACCCCCCATGTGTGTACCGAGGCACAACTGTACTTAGCTCAGCCTCTGCCAGCAAGCCCTGACAATTGTGAGAGGCCATTCTGGTGCCCACTGTCTGTCAACATCTGAGTGAGCACCCACCTTCTCCTGTCCTGAGATGCCACAGAGCAGTGTGTGGTCCAGCAGGAAAGATTCCTGTCTGCACTTAAGAGACTTTTCTCCATCCTTGGATCACCATGGGTGGAACACTGAACACCCCAGTGGCACTGGTGGTGTGAAAGGGAAAGTCCTGACCACCTGGACATGGATGAGAGTTAAAGGACCAGCTCAAGATTTACACCCCTCTCCATCCCCAAGTCCAACAGTGGTGAAACCCCCTCCTTCTTGGTGGGGGGGAGGGGGTTTGAATCCAGAAGGTCATGACCCAGAGGACTTGATCGCAGGCCAAGGAATGACTTTTAAGTTCAAAGGAGCTAGTCAGGGTCAGGCTGAGCAGTAGGTTCTGAGAACTTGAGCTTAAAAGGGAGTGGAAACCCTCACTAACTCTCAGAGCCAAAGGTGCTCTGTCTCACAAACTCCAAACACTAGGCTATAATAGCCTCTCTATATCCACTCTTGACACTGTCTACTAGATATTTTCTATGTATATCTGAGTCTTCCAGTTAAAAAAGAAGTCTTTCTTCTTGCAACTTGGCTTTCCAATATCCAGTCTAGATTGTCTAACCATTGTAATTTTTTAACGTAATTGGTGATGCCAAAGTAGGGTAACCTCAACAAACCGTGCTGACTAAATTCAGAAGAACAATAAGCAAATTGATAAATTACAGTTCTGATCCTTCTATTACTAAATCTAATGATTTTTGTGTAAACAGGACTATATGATAGATGTATATACCTTAAAATACATTCAATTTCTGGCTCCCCAGAGTGAGATCCATCTATCTATCTATCTATCTATCTATCGTTGGATAGGTAACAGAGCTACAGATTTAGAAGCAGGTGCCCTGGTAGAAATTCAAATTTTCATGTACCAAATGTTCGTGGTCACTTGTAATGCTAATCATTGCTGGATATTTTACATTGAAAAATATTACCCATTTCAAACAATGACCTTCACACTGAAAATGCAAACCCTAGTTAGAAACCCCTGAGCCAGCTAATGAAAAGCTTTATGTATGTGTTTAAGATCAAGGCATATGACAATACACATAGTTTTAATGCACGGGAAATGTGAAGAAAATAGCATAAGAATCTCTGAAATGCATTCCTAGAACTAAAAAGGATTTGGCAACCATTAGAAGAACTGCATCCTGGCAACTACTCTTCAGAAGCTTGGCAAGCCTGAAAAGTTGACCAACACTCAATGTCCAACAAGAATTGAGTGAAGTCAGACTGTGTATTATGTTCAGTTCTGTTCAACATTTTCCGTGCTGTTGTATTTGAGAATGTAATAAGGGATGTAGAAAGCTGTGTCACAATATATATTTTGACATCTGGGAGACTCGTTCACCTTACCAGATTACAAACATTATCATGTATCACTGACAAGGACACAGAAGTTGTAGGATGTGGACGGATGGCTGTGTTCTAAAGCACAGAAGCCAAAGAAGCAAGCAATTTATCACTTGCTGCTTTGCAGAGTCAGCAAAGCACAGGGGCTGGCAGTGAGCCTTGAGGAGCCTGAGATCAAATACCAGTTTACACAAGGGAAATATTGTACCAAGTCCATGAGTTTTCTTAGAAATGAGAACTGTCACTGGGTTCTGCCTCTTAGGTTAAACATTATCCAGTAATGATTGATGCAGAAGGAGAGAACTGAATTGAGAGGGAGGAAGGTGAGAAGCGTGTGCACCAGAAGAAAAAGAAACATTCTTATTATGTAGAGATTGACAAAAGTGACAATCACATGGTTCCCAGGTAGAAACTTAAGGCCAGTAACATGATGGTTAAGTATCAGGGCTCGGGAGTAGTGGGTTTGAATCCTGGCTTTGTCAAGTCACAACTTTACAAATTGGGCAAATGAATTTCAAACCTATTTAATGGAGATGATAATGATGGTATCATAAAGAATTAAGGAATATATAGAATGGGTAAACAACAAGGTCCTACTGTATAGCACGAGGAACTATATTCAATATCCTGTGATAAACCATAGTGGAAAAGAATGTAAGGGACTTCCCTGGTGGCACAGTGGTTAAGAATCCGCCTGCCAAAGCAGGGGACACGGGTTTAAGCCCTGGTCCGGGAGGATCCCAAATGCCGCGGAGCAAATGCGCCACAACTACTGAGCCTGCTCTCCGCAACAAAAGAAGCCACCGCAATGAGAACCCCGCGCACCGCAAAGAAGAGTAGACCCCCCCACCCCCCACCCCCGCTCAACTCAACTAGAGAAAGCCCTCACGTAGCAGCAAAGACCCAATGCAGCCAAAAATAAATAAATAAAATTTTAAAAAAAGAATGTATATATATGTATAACTGAATCACTTTGCTGTGCAGCAGAAATTAACACAAAATTGTAAATCAACTGTACTTCAATTTCAAAAAAAGAATTAAATAAGGAGATGCATGGTCAAGAGGGTCTTTGGCATGGAGTGGCAGGAGAAGGCCAGCAGGAGTGAAGTTCTAGGCTGAGCCCATTGACAAGTATTGAACTATGCTCTCATCTCAGCCCTGTGATGGGCCAGACATGAAAGGGACACTGTTGCAACACAGACTGTGGTTGTAATGAAGCAGAAGCGACATGACCACCAGCAGGTGAGCATGAGAGACTTCTGAAAGAGTCACTCGAACACAGACCCAAACACAGTTCAAGTTGTCATAAGTTATTTGGACTCCACGAGGGAAAGAATGCTGACTTTACATGATTTTCACAGTCTTAACCACACAGATTTCCCAGGACATAGTGCACAGAACCTGGCACTGAGTCAGGAGCCCTAAACTTTTCTCAGCTCCCCAGGTCTTTAGATCATTTGATTTTAAGCACTTCGTTGACCCTCTCTGCTTCTCAGCCAATACATGAAGGTAATAGATTTTTGACTGCTTGCCTAACACGTTTTGTTAAGAATATAGAGATAATGATTTGCAAGCATTTTCGGGGGGAAACAAATTTAAGATATAGGAAAGGGGCTATAATTTTAAAGTTTAGTATGAGATCATTAAATTTTCTTTGTGGATAAAGAAGATGTGGTACATATATACAGTGGAATGTTACTCAGCCATCAAAACGAACGAAATAATGCCATTTGCAGCAACATGGATGGACCTAGAGATTATCATACTAAGTGAAGTAAGTCAGAAGGAGAAAGACAGGGCTTCCCTGGTGGCACAGTGGTTGAGAATCTGCCTGCCAATGCAGGGGACATGGGTTCGATCCCTGGTCCGGGAAGATCCCACATGTTGCGGAGCAACCAAGCCCATGCGCCACAACTACTGAGCCCACGTGCCACAACTACTGAAGTCCGCGTGCCTAGAGCCCAAGCTCTGCAACAGGAGAAGCCACCGCAGTGAGAAGCCCATGCACTGCAACAAAGAGTAGCCCCACTCACCGCAACGAAGACCCAACACAGCAAAAAAGAAGGAGAAAGGCAAATACCATATGATATCTTTTATGTGTGGAATCTAATATACAACACAAATCAACATATCTACGAAACAGAAGCAGACTCACAGACATGAAGAATAGACTTGTGGTTGCCAAGGGGAAGGGGAGGATAGAGGAGGGATGGATTGGGAATTTAGGATTAGCAGAGGCAAACTATTATATATAGGATGGATAAACAGCAAGGTCCTACTGTATAGCACAGGGAACTATATTCAATATCTTGTGATAAACCATAATGGAAAAGAATATGAAAAAGAATATGTATATGTATAACTGAGTCACTTTGCTGTACAGAAGAAATTAACACAACGTTGTAAATCAACTATACCTCAATAAAATTTTTATAAAATTAAAAAAAATATATTCTTTGAATCGAACTGAATGGTTCACTGTGGTCACAATTGATGGCTATGCATAACATACACATATATGAATAGAATGTATATAAATATGCAACCAGAGCTCTGTATTTAGAAACAGGTGACCTGGGATTCAGTCCCAGTTCTGACACTAACTAGCTCTGTAACTTTAAACAAGTTAGTTAACCCTTCTTCTCTTTTGTTTTCTCCAGATGAAGAACACAGATAATAAATTCCCAACAGCATTATTTTGAGAATCAAATACACTTGAATGAAGAGTTTATGATTTCCTCTGAAAAATACAATGTTTGTAATTGGTATCAATAAGACATTTTAAATTTTCAATTGTGGTAAAATACACATAACATAAAATTCACCATCTTCACCATTTCTAAATGTATATATACAGTTGTAGTGTTATGTACATTCACACTACGGTACAACCAATTTCTAAAATTTTTCACTTTGCAAAATCGAGGCTCTATACCCATTAAATAACAACTCCCCACCCCCCTCTCAACTCAGTTCCTGGCAACCACCATTCTATCGGGTTGGCCAAAAAATTCGTTTAGGTTTTCATAAGATCTTATGGAAAAGCGCAAATGAATTTTTTGGCCAAACCAATACTTTCTGTCTTTATGAATCGACTACTCTAAGTACTTATAAGTGGACTCATACAATATTTGTCTTTTCATGACTGGTTTATTTCACTCAGCATAATGTCCTCGAGTTTCATCCATGTCGTAGCCTGTTAGAATTTCCTTCCTTTTTAAGTCTGAATAATATTCCTCTATAGGATATTAACATGAATAATGTTCCTTCTTTTGGGTGCTCATTATTTGTAATTATTGGTCTTCCTTCTGGAGATATTTTAAGCTTCAATCTCTACCAATGTGTATATTTTTCTATGTGGTTCATTTATCACAACTGGCATGATAAACTCATTCCTTTCACATCAACTGCTATTCTGCTTTCTTCTGAGAACATCTGGTTTATTAAAAAAAAAAAATTAAGAGCATGACAGTAACTATAATAGGCCAGTGCTGTACCTACCTGACACAAAAAGCATTTCAACAAATTCCACGTGATTAATAATAGTCTCTTAATTTAGCTGTGCCGAGAGAAACCGCAATGATTTGGTGTGTCTGTCACTATCCTCAAAGAAAAGCCATTTTTCACAAGACCTATCATGTCCATTATTATAATTGATAATGTGGTCTAATGCTAAAGGTTAGTGCTGCTGATTCTGCAGGGAGAGAAGTTTGCCTAAACTAGAAAGCACTTAACTTTATATAATTTTTTGCAACCGCTTATTAAAGGAAAATTACCCAAACACACATACATTTATAGGATATAGTACTCCATAGAGATTGGTTACTGAGTATTTTATTTCAAAGGTTTTAAAAATTATCTTACTTTTCTCCTTCATTAGTGAAAATACTTTTATGTAGCTTTTTATCTTACTACAGAGAGAGAATTTAAAGCCAATCTCAGATATTTCTTAATCACTTCTCAGAGTTGTTTGGATTTTTATTCCAAATAAGGAAACGGCAGTTCTTCTTTCTCAGCTTTAAGTTGCATGCAATTTGAATCGTTTTCTCAAACATGAAATGTTTCAATACACAGAGGATGAAATGAATTTGAGATGAATATCAAGGAACTTCCAGAGAGAAGTTTGGACCTTTTGTATGTCTTGGCTTATCGTTTCCCACTGCAATGTTCTCTCTCATTCTGAGCCAATAATTTTCTCTGTGTATTTCAGCAAACTGGTGTGCATGATGCAACACACAGCATTGATCACAGTCTGAAAGAAATTGCTTCTCATTCATGCATAGTTTGTCCTGTGTGTTGAGCTTGAGCAGGGGTTGATAAGGTCCCTGAGGGTGGGGTGCCCAAGATCATTCCCTCCAGGCTCAGCCGCATTCACCCTCTTGGCAGTTGCTTTGTTTTGAGGTTACACCTATAAAATGGTGCAACACTTCGGTTTATCCAATGTTGACTTTACCTCCTCTAAATATTGGTTAATTTTTATATGCCAATCACTATCACATATTCTCTACATAAATTATTGTTAACTAAATTCTGGTTGATGTACCACTGAATTTAAGACTAGATGGAAACTGAATAACTTAGTCTCAATGGAATCAAATTTGACATGATAGCATCATATCACCTAGGAAAATAAGAGTTAGATAACTTTACTGTAATCTACTCCACTTTCATACTTAAACAAAAGAAATTTCTCATTTTTTCAAAGTAGTTATTTCCAATTTAGCTTGGAAATGAAATATTCATTTATATCCCAGGAAAGACTGACTAACCAGATAATATAATTATGGAAAGGAAAACAGTAGGAGTAACGGAATATTCAAGAAAAATGTGGACTTAGAGAATGCAGGGGTATAAGAAATACAGAGAAGAGAAAATGGCCCATCAGACTTTAATCATTTTTTTTCTTACTTTCAATTTTATCTTTTGGGGAAAAAAATCTTTATTAAGGATATAATACAATCACCAATGATTCTACATCAATTTGCTTATGACTTCCGTAGAACATAGAACAATGATTATGAGCTATGACTTTGGGGTCAGACAGACCTGAATTTGAATCTCAGCTTTACTACTTAGTAGCTGTCTTATATTGGGAAAGATACTTAAATTTTATGGTTCTCAGGTTTCCAGTCTAAAAATTGGAACTGACTAATTCCACTCCCTGTCTCACAGGATTTGTGTGTGTGCTAAATAAATAATGCTTGTATATACTTAGCAGAATGTCTGTACATAGTCAGTGTTCAATAAAATTTAGCTGTGGTTGATGAAATTATTCTGATGACAATGATTTTCCATAATGAGCTTAAGAGTTCCTACTCCAGAACCTAGGGGCAGGACAGGAATAAAGATGCAGATGTAGAGAATGGACTTGAGGACATGGGGATGGGGAAGGGTAAGCTGGGCTGAAGTGAGAGAGTGGCATGGACATATATACACTACCAAATGTAAAATAGATAGCTAGTGGGAAGCAGCCGCATAGCACAGGGAGATAAGCTCTGTGGTGCTTTGAGACCACCTAGAGGGGTGGGATAGGGAGGAGATATGGGGACATATGTATATGTATAGCTGATTCCCTTTGTTATAAAGCAGAAAGTAACACACCATTGTAAAGCAATTATACTCCAATAAAGATGTCAAAAAAAAAAAGACTTCCTACTCCAACTATTTTTGGCTAGATGCAGAGAATCAAACTTTTGATGCAATTATTAAAAGCCACATCATTACTTTTTGATTTGTGAGAAATTTTCAGAGACCTGAACTTCCTAATGCAGGATTTAAAGAAATTGAAGGAGAGGAATAAGAATTCTTTGCTAGGGCTTCCCTGGTGGCGCAGTGGTTGCGCGTCCGCCTGCCGATGCAGGGGAACCGGGTTCGTGCCCCGGTCCGGGAAGATCCCACATGCCGCGGAGCGGCTGGGCCCGTGAGCCATGGCCGCTGAGCCTGCGCGTCCGGAGCCTGTGCTCCGCAACGGGAGAAGCCACACAGAGGGAGGCCCGCATACCACAAAAAAAAAAAGAATTCTTTGCTAAAACAAAATTGTTGTAGTAGAAGCATTGAAGACTCTTCCCATTATAAATGATTCTAACTGACAACCTCATAAACTTTAATGTTCTAGACAAAAATTTTCAGGGAAGTCTTTTCAGTATTTTCACTTTGGGTCCTGCAGCTTTCAATTTGATATAGAAGGTGACTAATGCCACTAGGAGGTGGGATTTGACAAAGGGTTTTTTGGATTCTAAAGAAAGATAATACTTCTATTCATGGAGAGTGAAAATATATCTTGAGTGGGCAAAACCTACCTGCCTGAAGGTTGAAGGCCAAATTAGGTAGTTACATTTTTTTTTTTTAACTGTGACATATAACTTACATACAGAACAATGCAAAAACAAGTAATCACCACCCAGGTCGAGAGATGTAATTACTACCAAGGAAGCCTCAGATCAAGAAAGACAACATTGTCAGAATCCCAGAAGCCAAAACTACTAGCCTCATTTTCATTGTTTCCAGCAGGAGGGTTGATTGAAATAATCTAGCTGGCCGTTTGCAGAAAAGGAAGGTCTGGGTGACTTTTAGAGACTCCTCTTCATCTTACCTTTCAATAATCAGCTCAAAAGTAGAGGTCAACATGAGGTCAGCATGTCCTGTATAGGTCTCTAATGTCATAGCAGGGGGCTACCCTAAGTTGGAGGTCAAGGACCTCCACTGGGCATTAGGCAAAACTTAGCTGACCTGAAGGAATGGAAAAAAACTAGAAAAATTCTCATACAGCACTCATGAGTATCTCCCATGATAAAGTCTAGTCACGTAAAGGAATTACTGGTGGTTTCCTCTTTCACTGAAACTGCCCAATATTTATTACACCTCCTTCCTTCTCATCTCCTCTCCTTTGCCTCCCCAGATCTCACCCACTCACTCACTTAGCAATTCTTTGGGGAGCTCCAGAGACTTAGTGACTTTTACTTCTAAATTTCAAATTCCCTTATAAACAAAGACCCCTTTTCCTATTGATTTTGTCCCAGTTTTCTGGAAGCTCTAAATGATTCTTGGCTTCTCTACATCAGTCTCAGAGTAATCACTTTCTTTTCCCTTTGGAGCTTCTTAAAACAAATCAGCATAATTGTGTCTACTTACCCCTTTAGCATAAAGCCTTCATTCTAGTATTTAAAACTACTCAGTGGTCTCAGAAATGTTTTCTTCACATTTTTGTTCACTCTTTATTTTTAAAGCAAGTAAAAGCAAGCAATCCAAATATTTGATTTATTTTTACTGACAAGAAGACCCAGAGAAAAGAAAACCCTTCCTTCCTGAGAGGTAAAAGTCTATCTGACCACAACATTACTCTTCAAACATAATTCCTTAAAATATAAGACTGTCTTTCTTAGGAGACAAGCACACTCAAAGCCATCATTATTCAGCTGAACCATGTCAGATGAAATGCATCTTTTTTCTTTTCTCCAAGGTCAATATAATACCACATACAAAAGGAAAATTATATCCATGTACACAAAAAAAGGGCATTTCAGAGGGAAACTTGAAACATTAGATGCTCTGTTTCTCACTGTAAATATGTATTCTCTACTCTGGGAAGGGCCACGTGGATCTTTGCAGTAGTTGCTTAAGGTGATAGACGATGATCAATGTCAGTTCCACTTTCCACGAAAAAAGAAAAATCACTGCTCAGGTATAATCAAGGGTTTCCAGCCCATAAAAGGAATTTTCTGAGTGTTTCCCATAAGATAAGTAGCCAGATTTACAAGGGTACAAGGATGTTCACCACAACATTTCATTTTTAAAATAATAAATCCTGGAAGCAATCTAAAAATTCATTAAAACAGAATTGGTTAAATAAACTATGGTCTGGCTAAATATTAGAATACTATGTAACCCTTTGACAGATGATGTATATCTACATTCATAGACAGGGAAAGATCTATATGACACCTTGATTTAAAAGCAGATTATGAAACAATACGTATAATTCCCTTTATTTGAAATTGCGTACTCATGTATATGTATGTATGTGTATAGAGAGATGGTCCCCTAAAGGTTTAGAATGCCTAACTCTGAGTGGTGTGATTAGGAGTAATGTTTACTTTCTTCAGAGTGTTTTGAACTTCCTCAAGGTTAAAATTACCTGATTTTTCCGTGACATGGATTTCACCAAAATAAAAAGCCAGGAGTGTATATTATAATTAAAATCAGAAAAAAAGTGAAATTACCTTTATTTTGGAAAAGAATTATCTGGCTAACTGATTTAGTTCTTCATTCTGTTTCAAAAGTAGCAATTGGCTAGCAAATGAGGCATAGAGATTTAGTGAAAGAATCACCTTCAGTGTGGACTATGTACAATATCTCAGAGATATTCCTATACTCCAGTTTTCCCAGGATTTTTTTTATAGCAGATTTTAATTTGGGGCGTTTTCAAATTTACCCTACATGTAAAAATCAAATGATAATGAAATAGCTAATTATTACTTGGTATTTCTCTATTATTTCTCTGTTGTAGCCTTTAGCAGAAACTGAGTATTAAAAATGTGAAAAACACTTTGAGTTTTTGCCCTCTTGATTTTTCTATGAAAATATTTTGGAAGACTGCCACGCATGTGTTCAACACATGTTTTATACTAGAAATGTTTTGCCCTAATCACAAACTGATGGAATAACCATGATAATTTGTGTTCTTTTGTTCACATGCTTCAATGTTTTGTTCATTTGTTTGAAATATGTGCTTTGTTTTTAGCTAAAATCAGGTTCATGTGTTGAGAAATAAAAGCTGTGTATTTCCATAGCCATATTCTTGTAACATGAGCTCTGTAAAAGATCTTAGAAATAAGTTAATAATCACTTGGCATCAAGTGAAAAGAAAACTATAATGGGACATGTTTTCATAGTAAGAACATTTGATTTTGGTCAAACTCATGTCAAAGAAGAAATAGAATTAATTTTAGCCTTGGTATGACTAAGATACGGACAACCAGATTATCTTAATAGTAAACATATTTTCACATTCAGAATTGCTTACTCTTAGGCACAGAGTTTTCGTTTCAAACACTGTAGCCTCATACAGCAGATCCATCAAGTATCCAAAAACCTCAACTATCCAAATCACCAATGAGAATCAAAGGCGAAAAAGAAAAATGCTCCTGAGCATTAAAATAGAAATGGTCCTCATTTAGAACTCTACAAAAGATTAAGAACCTGAAATTCAGAAAGACCTTTAAAACTCAAACTGAAAGTAATGTGAAGTAGTGACTGTTGACATTATGATAGCCCAAGAGGAAACGGCAAAGCTATAAAGCAAGCATGATCAGAAAACTGAAGTCTGGGGCCAATTCACGTTGGATCAGTGTACTTTCTAAGGCGAGTAGTGCTGATGGCAAAGTACAATAATGGATGTCTTAATGACATTTATTATTTGCTCCCCAAATCCACATCCTCCAGCTGTGCTTTGTGTATTGGGGCCACCTACAGCTCTCAATGCTTTTGTGGATTGGCTGTGAGTTGCCACTCGTGAAGTGCATGGGCAGCAATTCTAGGTATTCGGAGGAGAGAAGGATCATCCATTTATCTACCCTCTTCGGTTATCCTGGTTTTATTCTCATTGCTTGTATTTATATAAGTTAATAGGATGGAAATAAAGAACACAATTTCAGTGCACAGTGCCTTGCAAGTGAAAATATGGCTAAAACAATGATATATTTTGGCCTGGAGCATTTTCGTATTTGTACTGTGAGACATTTCTAGGTCTCTTGTGGAAAAAAATTGGTCGAGTAGGATGTAATCAGCTTTTAAATATAGCTCACAAAATTATATGGTGATTTTGCAAGTGTGCTATTAGGTTCCACTAAAAGAAAGATGATTTGGGTGAGTTTGTTTTCTAATGAGCAAAAGCATAGAAGGATCAAGAAAAAGAATCAGGGATCCTGTCTGGACTTGGCAAACAAGGGTTTTTTCTTTGCAATCACAGAAAGTAGAGATAAAGATTATTATAACCAGCACCACACCTTAAAACCCCACAGACAGGGGGATGTGACTCTACACCTCAGCCCTCACTGCGTTAGCCACAGAAAATGAAACAGGGGCACCTTTGAGCTGGCAAAGTAATGCTTATAAAAAGTTAGGCAGCATTCACAAGGGATAGTCTTTTCTTGAGAGATTCTTTTAAAAAAGACAAATTTGTTTTTTACCAAAAAAAAAAAAAAATTTAAGTTAAAAATTCATTTTGTGGAGTTGAAATTTTATAATGGAAATGTTTAGCACTTGCTTTTCTTCTGCTGCAGGGGAAGGGATGCTGCGTTCTTCTTCTTAAAGTAGTTGGGAATTTATAGCAAGTGCTAATGAAAGCAATCTTTCTCACTTTGCTTTTGTATGGATTGCATAACCCTGGATTAAGTGATTAGTTGCAATGCCCTCTCTTGCTAAGAGGTGAAGAAACATGGGTTTCATGTGCCTGGGTTTTTGTATCTAGGATTAGGCTGCACCTCATAATAGCCTTGATTGAAATCATATTATTAATTTTGTTTTGGAGTGAAAGTACTACATTTTGGATATTGAGACGTTCTTATAGAAGGTAAGATATTGATGAGACAATGAGCATCCTCCCTCATACAGAGCAGGCAGGCGGGAGTGCTGAGAAAGTCTTACATCCTCAGAGCACGCTAGATAGAAGCTAGGCGGTCACGTGTTCCCTGAACATACCTGCTTCCCTCTTTCTTTCCATCATTTAGGCTGTCTTCTCTCCCCAGCGAGGGCCCAATGGGGTTGTGAGCACACTGAGAGGACACAGAGTTTTGTAGCAGGCACTTAGACCTGATATGAATATTGTCACTGGGGAATTCTGTGGGGGACCAGAGAGGACAGACAGGGAAGGACAAAAAAAGACTAGTAGGCAACAGGCAAAGAGTGAGAAAATTGACCTTTCTGTGCCTTCTGTTACACAGATATTAATGGTGTTGAATATCAGTCAAAGGTTATCAAAAGTGCTTCTAAAGTTCTTGATGCAAAACCTAATTCCAAATCCAATAATTAGCATCTATTTGTAAATTTTATTTACACTGTTCTTTGTCAAGTGTGCTATTTCCTGCTTCAATAGTCAGGAAAATGTTAGTAAAGACTTGCAATAATTCCCTGAATTAATTTTTTTAACACTTACATTTCCCAGAAAAAATTAGCCTTCCTGGCACACAGGTCCCAACTCCCTGGGCTAGTTCATTCCTCCTTCTCCTTCTTCAGGTCTTTCCACTTGGATGCCACCTGCTCAAGGAAGCATTTCCTGAAACTCCAGGTCTGGATTCGAGACTACCAGCACGTTCCCTTAGCGCCCTTCACTTCTCCTGTCTGAGCCTTTAGCAGGCTGTTTAGGTCTGTACTATGACCTTGATTCTCTGCTAGACTCTAGGCGCCACGAGGACAGGCAAGTGATAGTTATGCACATGGGCTTTGCAGGGCATACTATGTGCCAAGTGTTATTCTGAGTGCTTTACATAGACTAACGCATCTAATCTTCATAACCACCCCACAGGAGACAGGGGCAGAGACAGGTTATCTATCCCAAGGTCACACAGCCAGTAAGTGGCAGATCCACAATTTGAACCTTGGCAGTTATTTGCAGAGACCATGCTCTTTATCGTAATAAGGTGTTGCCTCTTAAATCAGAGTCTTGGGTTCTAGAACAAAGTCACTGCTTACTAGCTATTGGAACTGGGGTCATTTCTTGCCCTGAATAAAACTATTTTCTCATCTGAAACATGGGAACAAATAACAGTATTTGCTTCAAGAATTGAGAGGATTCAATGAGATAATGCATCTATAGATAGTAGATAATGCATTCAGCACAGGACTTGACATGTAATAAATGCTCAATAATTATTTGTCTGCTGCCTTTTTATCCTTATTATTATTCTCCTTCTGTTCCTCCTCTTTCTTTCTTTCCCTTTTTCTTCTTTTTACTCTTCAGAATTGTGTCTTCAGCTCTGAGCAGATGACAGACACATGGACAGCAATAGACAACTCATGAAAGCAGGGGTAAAGGAATGGATAAGTGAACAGAGGAATGGAATAGCAGGCGAAATTTCCTTGAAACCAATTTGCATCAATCTTCCACGTGCCTTAGTCATACATTTTTCTCTTCAGCAGACTGAGGGTGATCTGGCTGTGAGATCTGCAACCCTGGACAGGGTTGGCCTGTCAGGAACTGGACCTCTTCTCCCTCACAGCAGCAAACTCTGCTGAAGGACAGAGCCTTCCTAGGTTAAAAATGTGCACCTTGGTTAAAAGAGGATGAGTTGCTGGGCTGTCTTAGAACCAGAAAGTTGGTACTCAAGGTCTATTTGTAAGAGCTTTGGAAATGCCTGTAATACCAAGAGGTACTATTTAGTCCCAAATTCTAAATTATTAAGCATTCAAAAAGTTTTCAAACAATCTCAAGAATTTACATTAAATTGACACTATGATACATCAAAATTTTGCTGAATTAAGCTAAGAGAAGCATCCCGCAAGACCATTACTACAACATCATGCTGTGGAATAGTAATTTAAACAACAATCATGAAAATAGTTATTGTGATATTTGCTTACATTTATATAAAATCTTTACTGTTTTGGAGTTCATGGTTCCAAAATAGTGTCAACATTTTAAGCTGCCAGATTTTATGGGGCTAAAGGTGATTAACAGACATTCCTTGCCTTACACACCCAAAGGTTAAACATAAGCCAGAAACCGACACCAAATGTAGTGCAGGCCTTCCTGAATCAAATACCTTAGTGAAGAAAAATGATCATATCTCAAGCTGTGTCATTCTTGGCAAGTACTTCTACATTTGTTTTCTAGGGTTAGTAAATATTTAGGGAGAATTCCCATATAGGAGGGATTTCCTATAAAGTGGGAATTTCCTTGTTGTCTGTTTTCTACTCCTCCAAAGTTAATTCACAACACTTGTTTCATTCTGTAATCAATGGCTGTGATTCCTCTCTCATTCCACCTGTGCTTGTGTTTCCCTGTGTGGGTTGGAAATACGACGCGGCACAGAAGCAAGTATAAGCGTGCACACACCAGAGGGAGCCTGGCGGAGTCTGCTCCACTTTGTTGCTTTTGAGTGGGGTTTTGTCAGTTCTTCTTTGCCCATTAGCTCCCATTGTGGTCCCTCTTTTTGATACAGTTCTACTGTCCTTTTGCTGTGGCTGGTGGTGGTGGTGGTTTGGTTTTGGGGAATATGCAGTTCCTAGCTTTATCCTTTGTCTTCTTCATCCTAAATGGCAAGTGAAAAGGAATCCAAATTTGTATGGAGACCCAGTGTATTTTAGAAGAGTTCCTCCCCAGGTTGTTTTCTTTGTCCATGTGGAATATTTAGAACCATAGGCAGCGACCCACCTTCAGCACTAGGTGCTTTCTGCCATTATATGGTTCTCGTTGCTGCTCTCCTTGACAGAATTAATGGGCCCAAAGAAGTGAATTCCTCATTTCAACTCAATTCCTTGGCATTGTACATTTGTCTATTCCTTTCAGAAGAGTTCACTTGCCTTAATCAAATTTGGTATATAACTGAAGGAATTTAAGATCTACCTTAACTTTTAGTTGATCTTTGATTTTTTGGCTCCATCCAGTGCCTTGGAAAGATTAAGGCAAGAGAACTTCTGGAAAAAAAGAAAAGAAAAAGCCAACGGGATTCAGTCGCAAACAGATCAGGTTCATGAAAATTCCTGTCTATTTTCCACAGAGGGTTTTAGGGTAAATATCTCTGCCATTATAAGCTTCTTATATATTTACTAGAAATCTGTACCACTATCTAATGAAACTTAAGCAATTTCTGAAGTCTCCATAAGTATGTAGGGATTCTAAATGTTTATCTGTTTATTTATAGAAAAAAACTTAATTGATTAAATTTAGATTAATTAAATAAATCATGACTGATTACTTACATTTTAATTATTGAAGGTTCATGTCACCATGGGCCAGGCCTATGCTAAGTTTCATAACATACTTTAAAAATGAAGTATAAATAAAAATAATAAGTTTCAGGAAAGTGAAAACACTTTATCAAAGGCCTACTCTAAAAAGTGGCTACTTACAAAATACAAAGTCTTATTGTTCTATTGTTAAGAGCAGACCAGTCTCTTAGAAAAGGAAAGATTCCCATTATGTTGTACATCTGAGACTAATATAGCGTAATATGTCAATTATATCTCAACTAAAAAAGAAAGAAAAAAAGATTCCTAAAGTTGGAGGTATATCACAGGGAAAAAATTTATAGGATAAAACCTCTCCATGGTACATAAGATGTATGCAGAACTTCTGTTTATGATAAATTATGTTTAAAGGGGAGTGCTAGTGAGTGAATAAAAACAAAATAACTTTAAGCCAACTCATTCAAATAATACTACATCTGTTACTGAATGCGCACAGCATGTCTGAGGCTGGAAATCTGAGCTCTGGACCATGTGTAGCAAAAACTCCTGAACAAGAAGAAACATGGATGGAAAGTGCACAAAGGTCAGACCTCCAGCCATGTCTAGAAACAATCTGCATGTACACACACACACACACTTTTCATTTTATGACTTTATAGCATTTGGTGTTCCTTAATCTCAATTTCCTTAATTCCTATCTGTCATACCTCTCTTAATTCACATCCGTTCTCTTAAGGGTCTATGTATTTATTTGAATATTTTTCTATGTCCTTTTAATCTAGGACTTGATCTGTGCCGTAACTTGACTCTTTCTCTCTTTGCAAATTCTGTCCCAATGGGCCCAGATGTCCAGGGTTGCCATTACTCCAACCTCCTGCTCAATGAGGGATTCCTGGCTTATTTTTTTTTCCCTAAAGAAGGACGCTGGGTTTTGGCTTTGTTGGTTAGAGAAGTGGGAAGTCTGCAAGTCTCTGCTGGAAAGTCCTGGTCTGTAGGTCCACCTTCTCCGGTCTCTCTTCTACTCCGGTAGGTCTGTTTGTGGACAACTGAGTGGTTTCCTCAGATAATATTTTTCCCTGTACTCTTGACCAGGCTCTTTTCGTTCTCCCCACTCCTCTCCCTGCCATTCTCACACCCTTTAACAAACATTTTAAAAACAAAACACTGTAAAACTATTTCTACCGAGCACTCTTGCTAATTTGACTGAAAGTATATGCCACTTTAGGTTTAGAGAAGTTCCACTGATATGTGAGCACAAAGACACACACATGCACATGCACGAACACACACATCACAGCACATACACACACAGACACACACACCACATACACATACACAGACACACACCACACACACACACACAGAGACACACACCCACATAAACACACGCACACTCATACCACAGCACATAGACACACAGACACACACACACCACATACAAAGACACACACACATAAACACAGACACACACACCACATACATATATACACACACATAAACACATGCACACACACCACAAGGCAGACACACACAGACACACACACATCAGTTTCCTACTCAGCAGCATCAAATTTGGATGCACCGTCCTGTTCTTTCTGCCCGTAAAAAAGAACTTCAACATTTTTACATACACCTGGTATTTGTAACATTTGCAGAGAAATAACGAGGGTGTTCAACATGTAGAATTCCGAGTCTTAATTACCCTTGCAGAGATGACTGTCCCTAAAATCCCAATACCAGGCCTTTGAGGAAGCAGCTGGCACCTTTTTCTTCCTCTGGGAAAGGGCTGCAGTTCACAGCTCTGATTGCTTCTGAATCCTTGTCTTCACTCACGAGGGCAGAAAAGTTAAAACAGAGGTTGCAAAATGGCAACCTACCAGCCAAGTCTGGCCTTTGGATACATTTGGAATGGTCTACTCAGAGGTTTAAAGATAGTTTTTAGTCAGGTTAATGTTTCCAAATGAGGACATTTGACTGAAAAATCTGGATATCTGTGTCTCTTACACAAGTAGACGGTCTTACAACCCTGGGACCATGTTCCTTCTTGGCAACAGTTGGCAAGGGGCCGCATGGTGGCTCATGGAAAACATGAGATGCAACTCCTGTTCTAGCACAGCCTCAGCAATTCACTGTCTCTTAACATCCATCCCACGAAATCTGTGGCCTGACCTCCCTGACCCCTAGAGGCATGGGAGTTCTTCCTCTGATGGAGATGGTTTAAACCTGGTTGTGAACTGATTTGAGGAAAACAAACAGAACCTTACATGAATCACAAGTGGTGGAAGGTATTAGTGGTGAAGGTAGAGACTTTTGAAAACATGGAATCAAAGACCCACGCTGGGGGCTTCCCTGGTGGCGCAGTGGTTGCGCGTCCGCCTGCCGATGCAGGGGAACCGGGTGCGCGTCCGCCTGCCGATGCAGGGGATCCGGGTTCGCGCCCCGGTCTGGGAAGATCCCACATGCCGCGGGGCGGCTGGGCCCGTGAGCCATGGCCGCTGGGCCTGCGCGTCCGGAGCCTGTGCTCCACAACGGGAGAGGCTGCAGCAGAGGGAGGCCCGCATACCACAAAAAAAAAAAAAAAAAAAAAAAAAAGACCCACACTGAACCAATTGCTCCTTCCTGGGGTAAATTTTGTGCAAATGGCCTATTCATCAAAATTTGCTAATACAACAAAGACAGAAAATTGGGGGCAACAAAATATGAGAGGGAGACTGTCTTGTTCTAAGTCCTAATTCCTTTCCTTTCTGGGCTCTCAGCCTCACCTGCACACGGATATCTCCTTGTGACCCAGAACTTGGGCAGAATGAAGGATGCCACCTACAGGTCTGACCCAGAAAAGCTTCCTCCACAATCTTCCCTGCAACCAAAATGGAGAGAGGACACCAAGGACAGAAAGTGGGTAAACGATGGAAGGGCTCTGGGAACCCCCCCCAGGCCCATCCCACCCGCACCCCCCTCAATCCCACTGCACATTGATGTGTGGCTTGAGGTGAGAAATGAGTATTTGTTTTTCACCAAGATGCTGAGATATGGGGGTGTTTGTGACGATACCTAGCCTACTCCTGATTAATGCAGAGGGCTCCTGAAAGCCAGCTAGGGAATGGATGGAGTAAGATGTTCCTGAAGATAGGAATGATGACTAATAAGCATGTCTGTGCCTCCAAAGAGATAAAGATCCAAATAGAATAGAGGTGTTTAGTCCTTAAGGGCTAGGAGCCTGCTGCTACCAGGTCCCAGTTCCCTGCCGAAGAGCAGATGAAAATCGGCGGGTGTGTTTAGGAAATCTTCTACACGAAATTGCTCAATACAGCTGTGCTTTTCCTACCCAAGTGTAGGGGAACACATAAAGAAAAAGCCCATCTGTTTGGGGACTGTGAATGCTCCCCAAGGCTCCTCAGTAGCACACCTGAAAAGGGGAGTAGAGAAAACTATCAAGATGAGACCTAATTCTGCTTAAGAAGAGTGTCTGAAACCCATGACCCCCTAGAGGGATACACAATTCCAAGCTAGAACACTTTATAATTTAGTACTGTCGAAACGATAGGAGTTTTAAAATTCTGGTTTACATTAACCTTAAACTAGGGCTTCATTGTTCTAACCACAAATTTCCTCTTTTCTGTAGTGCAGAGACAACTATATGGAGGGTTTCTAAGGATTTAGCAATTTGTTGTGATAATTAGGAATAATGAAGAGATGGCATAATACCTAGCTCGTTACTTTGGACTTTTTTTTTCTCTACGATGGCATAATAACTAGCTCGTTACTTTGGACTTTTTTTTTCTCTACTTGTTATGGGTCGTTTGTGATATAGCAATTTTGTATATAGAACACTTCGATGTTAATGATCTTATTTCCTGGGGATTTGCCCATAATAAGAAAGTTGGTTCCTAAGTGGTTCCAGCTCACGGAATGAGTCTTGACATAGTAGAGAACTGAGCCCTGTAAGATGGTGAGTTTCGGTCCTAAGAAAGGCTGACTGTATCACAGGGTGACAACCCCAGTGTCTAATTCCACCCCAGGGCACAATCCATGGAGTCCTGTAGGTCACAATCTATTCGAAGGAAGTCCTATAAGAAATTTATTTTAATGTGTATACTCTGCCTCTTTGAATAAAATGAGGAAGATTAAAAAAAACATATATAAGAAAGTTAATGGAAGAGGAAGAGATAATCAAGGCCGTGAATGAAAAATGTTGCCTGCCATATCAATAAACAAAGGATGTTGCCGCCATCAGCCACTGCGGGTCCCTGACGGTGAACCCTGTGGGAACTCAGGATGAAAAAGAACAGGATACAGGCCCTAGATAGCTAAGGTTCGTATCACAGGAATGGTTTCAATGAGCCCAGACTCTTGCATCTTCCCATAGGTAGAAAAGCTCTAAATTCCTTCCTCTGGAAGTTAGCCTAGGCTCTGCAGAGAGGCCCTACCCTGGAAAGCCACTCTCCCGATCAAGAGCACCACCTAAGTAAAAGAATAAGAGTTTGCTTTACCATGGAAAACCTCAAGATGTAAGTTTGAAAGATACATGGCCCAAGTTTGCTGTTTCACAACAGATGAGTCAGGAGCCTGATTAGACACGTGTAATTAAAGGCATTTTAAATCTAAGCTTTATTTGAGCACCATTCCATAAAGGATGCTACTTACGGGAAACTGGGTGTCAGATTTCACATCATTTGCTCTTTAAAGAATGAAGTTAGATCAGCAAAGATGGAAACACACGAGCTGTTGCAAAATCACCTTGTCGGATAATGTTCAATTGGACACCCTCGCCCCTGCAAACCACCACCATCCTTAACAAATAGTCTCAGCTTTCTGCTACGTAGCATCTTCCGGATTATATGTTTGCAAAGAAGGCACTCAGTGGCTTAATCCTGACTGGCTGCTTGTGACAGTTTTCCTCTTGGGCGATCTGCAACCATGTCTGTATTTTGATCATCTGACCTATCTTTGTATACTGAACGCTTCCTCCCCCTTCCTCATCAGCTCCAGCTGTCAGTTCCTACAAACAACCTTGTTCTGACTACTTTTCTCCTCTCCGTCTTTGGGCAGAGCAGAACAGCATGCTTAGTCCAACAACTTTCCACCCAGTGCTCTCTGTCAAAGCCCATCTAGGCCAAGGGCTCTGTGCTTGGCCTCCCCTAGGCCTCCCCTGGCCCTCACCTCAAAGCAGAATGAACACTATTGCCAGCTGGGTCTTCCTGTTTCCGATGAACATCATTCAGCCTATACTAACAAGATCTTTTCCTAGGAATTTTGCAAAAAGGACCAAAGGGACTAAGTGAGAAATAAAAACGACTAAAATAATCTCATGGAATAAAGTATATACAGTTCAAACATACACTTACTTCCAAACAAAAACTGTCGTGTGATGTGGGTCTGGTACTGCCTTTTGCCAAAACACTCCATTAAGTGCAGCAAAGGGAATCTGGCGCCGGAGTTTTAGCCAGACTTCCCTCTGTGTTCTCGACTTTACCCCACTTGGTTCCTACTCCCCGCTGATAAGCACATGGTTTGGGGCTGCCTACCAACTCTGGGGGTCCTTCATCTCTCTCAAGCTGTGATTTCTCAGTGTTCAGACTTGCAGTACAGGCAATTCATTGACCACTCATATAGTTTTAGCTTTCTGAGACTCTACAAGGGATTACACAAATCCCTGCAAATCTCAACGTTAATTGCATTTGTTTCCACCAGATTACTCTCAGCAACCCAGGTAGAGCTGTGTGTTACCCAAGGATAGATTCTCTACTTTCAGGTTGGATTCTGCTGTAAAAACTCCTTTGGTCCTCACACATTCTGAGTAAAGTACATGACTACAAAAGGTACAAACTTCCTGTTACAGGATAAATAAATCCTGGGGACGTGATGTTACAGCATGGTGACTACAGTGAACAATACCGTATGGTATATTTGAAAGTTGCTAAGTGAGTAGATCTGAAAAGCTCTCATACAAGGGGAAAATATATTTGTAACTATGTGTGCTGATGGATGTTAACTAAATTTATTGTGGGGACCACTTTGTAATATATACACATATCAAATCATTATTTGATTTACACCTAAACTAGTACTAAACTAAACTAAAACGAATACAGTGTTACATGTCTATTATATCTCAATTAAAAATGCATTAATTTAAAAAAAGGAGAAGGACTTGTAACAAATGATGATAATATATAAGTTCCTGATGACCAATAAAAAAATTAAATGTAATAAATACTTGGAAAAATGTAAATAAAAACATGTCATCAATCTTAAAACAGAACGACAGCACAGCTCCTTGGTCCTAACACTTTCTGAGTCCCACTGTCAGAAATAGTCCCTTGGCAACCCAAGCTCTTGCTACTTCATCATTTCCCACCCAGGTTCTTCATGCCTCCGTGTAATTCCATCACTGTGTGAACCAGGAAATCTGCTCCTGGCTACGTGGTGATGTATTCGTGGCTATGGTTTCAAATTCAAAATGTGAATTTTGAATTTCAATTCGTGGCTATGGTTTCAAATTCAAGAGCATCCAGGGCGTTAGGAGCCTGGGAGCCACGTGGAACCAATCACGTGGTTCCACGTGGCTCCCAGGCTCCTAAAGCCCTGGATGCTCTTGACGTTGCCCCAGCTTCTGTTCTCTTTTCTTTCCTAAAATCACAGTGACTCCTTCAAAAATGCTAAGTAACAGAATGTGAGTAACAAAAAGGTTGCATGTTCTAAATTGTAAAACACTGGAGTGGGGATCTTTTAGAAACTACCTAACATGATCCTCCAGTGTCCTTTTTTTTTAAATTAAATTACCTCTCCAAGGAGCAGGCCAAACACATGCGATTTGACAATTTAATTTGAGCGCTATCATTTCAATGCAAAATGCTGTAGTTTTTTTTAACTGAGTGATTATTGGTTAAATTCTTAGGTGTGACTTCATATTTTGCCACCAAGTACTTTTTCTAAGGAAAGTGTGTGTATGATCATGCCTCTTGGTAATAATCTTTTTAACAGGCAGCAAAGCGATCAGAAACTAGGCCATGTTTCTGCCCGAAATGAGATATGACCTGGTCAGAATCTCAACACTGGGAATCTGTTTAACCCAGGTTCCTAAAACTCAGAACCTAAGGCAAAGCTCTTGTGCCAGTGTTCTATCTGGGAGTGTAATCTCGGGGTAACAAGCAAGAGGGAAAGAAGAAAGTGAGGCAGGGAAGGAGGGAAAGCAGAGGCAAAGTGGTACATGACCGAGCTGTCCAGAGCTTCTTAAAGAAACACAACTACTGCTCGGTTGTGTGGGACACAGGCAAGATGCTGTTTGAAGCCCCTCTGTCCCATTGGGGATAAGAAGGGCAAACATTTTATGGGCAGGCTTCTCCTCAACTCTAGACCACCCCAATGAGGACCTGTCTTCCCTGCACTTTTGGGTTGGGGGGCACAGTTCCTCCAGGAGCTGCCGACACCAGCTCTTCCAGGGGTCCGGGCAACTGTCACAGGAGCAGAGGAGGGAATGGGTATCCCTCACTTCTGGCCATGTGACTTTGTACACTGGTTCCTGCATCTGTGGATCCTCAGAAGAGAAGAAAGAGTAATTTCCCGACTGTCCCAGTGTGAAGACACAGGGCTGGAAGGGGTCTCAGCCTTGGAGAGGCATAAGCTTGTGTCTTGTAGCCCTGGAAGGTTGAGGATGCTCTGGTCCAACATCCTCATTTTCCACACGGGAAATTGTCACAGAGAAGGGCCTCTGTCTTTTAGTTCTATCTTATAACATTTAGAGTTGGCAAAGAACTTTCATACTCATCGTCTCATTTGACCCTTTCTTTCCACAGCCCTCAAGGGACACATCAGATACTATTACCTGCACCTGACAGTCCTAAGAAATGGAATCTCTACATCTGGACTCTGAAGCTAAGGCTCTTTCTATTATGCTTCACGTCCAGTTTTTCTTGCATCCCCTTCAGTTCAAGGAGGCATGGCTTTTGAAGGCTTTCTAATCAACCCTCACTTTGTTGTCTCAGAAGCCCTGTGATTTCCCATTTGTTAACCCACCCAGTACCTAGTGGATAATAAGTATTTCGGACAATATGTTTGATCCATGTTCCCCTGCAGGAATTCAGCGAGGCTGGCTCAGGTGTTAGCTCCACGGGACAGATTGTGAAGGAAGGAATATGTACAATTATTGGCACAATTTACAAGACTGTTGGCAATGACTGGTTCAAGACAGGATACCAAGAATCAGAGTTGGAGGATCACATTTGGAGCTCAAATGCACCATCCGATCCAGCAAGGCCAGAGGAAGATTTAGTGGCTAGAGGACAGAGCTAAAGGTTTGTGGAAGAAAAGACCAAGGAATATGGGGTTGAGAAAAAGGAAGCGGGCGGAGATCTGGGTAAATAATTAAGATGAGATGGTGGCAGGTTTTTGAGTTGCTCAGGAATGAACAGCATGACTGAGCTGAGCTCATTTGAAAAGCCAGCTACAGAACCAAAATAATGCATTTTCTGCTGCCTACTGGAAAATTCCAAATCTGATAATTATTTACTGTTTACTTTGGCTACCTACTTCAGGGCTCAACCCTTAAAATGCTTACATTGTGTAAAGAAATATAAACTGTGTACATATTGCTGAATCACAAGAGGGTATGAGATAAGTATCACATGAGTAGTATAAACAACATACTCTAGTTATTCAGAGGGATAAGAAAGCTGAACTTTGAATTTGAAACCATAGGTTTTTGAAGAGAAGAGCATCATGCATTGTGAAGCTATACCTGGAGGCAGGATATAAAACAGATCAGAGATGAAGTGACTAAGACACAGAAATCAGTGAGGAGATTATGGTAATAGTCCACACAGGAGCAAGAAGGTTTAGTATAAGTCATGGTAATAAATATATTTTGAACTTATGCATTTAAGTTTATCTCTTTAGATTTTTTTCTTCAAGACATAGTATCAAAGATAAAGTACATAAAATGTTTTTCTTTTCCATTTTGGTTTATTACAGGATATTGAATATAGTTCTGTGTGCTATACAATAGGACCTTGTTGTTTATCCATTCTATATATAATAGTTTACATCTGCTAGTCCTAAAGACCCATTCTGTCCCTCCCCTGACCGCCCTCCTCCTTGGCAACCACAAGTCTGTTCTCTATGTCTGTGAGTCTATTTCTGTTTCATAGATAGGTTCATTTGTGTCATATTTTAGATTCCACATGTAAGTGATACCATATGGTATTTGTCTTTCTCTTTCTAACTTACTGCACTTTGTATGATAATCTCTAGGCTCATCCTTGTTGCTGCAAATGGCATTATTTCTCTTTTTTATGGCTGAGTAGTATTCCCTTGTATATATGTACCACCTCTTTATCCATTCATTTGTCAATGGACATTTAGGTTGTTTCCATGTCTTGGGTATTGTAAATAGTGCTGCTATGAACGTAGGGGTGCATGTAAAAAAAAAGTACATTTAACTCATGAAGTCCATACTCCCCTGAATGTCCTTTGAGCCGTCTCTATTTAAACACTGGTTTAGCTTTGTTCACAGGGTCTGGAAGTGAGAAGGTAGGTGCTAAATATGAACAATTATTATTGGAGGAGATAGTATGGTAACATCGTTGTACCTACATGAGTTTTGGAACCAGACACATCTGAGTTCAGATTTATTTGCCAGTTTGTTACCTTGGGCAAATTACTTACAAGTTCTCTAAACCTCCCTTCCTTATCTATAACATGGGAATAGTGATATTTCCCTGGTGGTGATAAGGTAGGATTTAAATGAGGCTGCACATTTGCTATCTCTCTAGACAGCCAACACTCTGGAAATATAACCTATTGTTACTTCAGGACTGTTAAAATGGTCACATTTCTGCCATTTTACATCATAATGATACCATTGGCAGATTATCTGAACTACATGTATCCTGATCTTGTTATGCAGTTGAAGTTGTCATAAAAACAGATATTGCGTCCATCTATTTCATGTTGTGAATACTAGTTTTAAACTATAGTATGTTCCTCATTTTTATACTTGAAGTTAAAACTTGGCAACTCGATTTAACATAGGTATCAACGCAAAGTATTGTTTAAATCCACACTATATTTCTTCGTACAAAGCTCTAACACTTAAGAAAATAGTTTGGAAATACCAGGTACAAAAGTATATGCTTACATTCGTATCTTACTGAAGCACTTTCTTCCACATGTGTCTGTGTGTACACGTGTAAATGCACATAGTTTTAATGATTAGATCTAAGAGTTGCCTGACAATAATTAGACCTCAGAGAACGTAGAAGAGGATTACCTGCTTCTCCTTTGCTTTCATGTGACTAAGCATGAAACCTTTGATGCAGAATTTAGGCTTTGAGGGAGGAGGGAGACACATAAAAGTCAAGAGAGACAGGGGCTTGGGAACAGAGTTGTTGGGACGTGGCCGGTGTTTTGGTCTCTGACCCGAGACAACTGAAGAGAATAGGCAGCTAACACAGGTCAGTTGTCACACTGGGTGTTCCATTGCCCTTCTTTAGGGGACATTTATTCATCATTCCTCTTCTTTCTCTGTCCCCAAACCTGGCTCTAAATGTCAGTGCCTGTATGGACACAAAGACTCTCAGACTAATATCCATCTGAGACTACTAAACTGCTTATTTTTGCAAGACAGTGTTAGGATCCATCCAGGAAACAGACAAACAAAAATTACCTACAGGAATCTACAGTTTCTTAACAAATATCAAAATCCCCTCTTCTCTGCAAAGAATGAGGAAAAACGCCAACATTTAAAAATAAATTGTACGACAAACTAGTGAATATATATCCAAGAAGAAGCAGACTCACAAACATGGAGAACAAACTAGTGGTAACCAGTGGGGAGGTGGGGAGAGGGGCAATTTAGGGGTGGGGACTGGGAGGTACAGACTACTGGGTGTAAGATAAGCTCAAGGCTGTATTGTACAACACAGGGAATATAGCCAATAATTTATTTATTTACTTTTGGCTGCGTTGGGTCTTCGTTGCTCCGTGCGGGCTTTCTCTAGTTGCAACGAGCAGGGGCTACTCTTCACTGCGGTGCGCAGGCTTCTCATCGAGGTGGCTTCTCGTGCTGCGGAGCACGGGCTCTAGGTGCGCGGACTCAGTTCTTGTGGCTCACGGGCTCTAGACTGCAGGCTCAGTAGTTGTGGCGCACGGGCTCAGTTGCTCTGCGGCATGTGGGATCTTCCTTGGCCAGGGCTTGAACCCGTGTCCCCTGCATTGGCAGGCAGATTCTTAACCACTGTGCCACCAGGGAAGTCCCATAGCCAATATTTTGTAATGACTGTAAATGGAAGGTAACCTTTAAAATTGTATTAAAAAAAATTTAAAAATTGGACCACCTAATCAGTACGCCCTGTAATTCTGAAGTAAAGCTAGCATAAATGATATCTGCTACATGTGAAATATCATATGAAAATATATGGGACTTATTTTGCCAACATCACAGGGACTGTTAATATTACAGTGGTTTGTCATCCTCATTCCAATGTGAATAAAATGATTGATTTTAGTTTGACGTTAGCAAAAATAAAGTTATTTTTCCCCACCCACAAACAAATAAATCAATCAATAAAAATAAGCCAAGGGAAACTTCAAATAGGATGTTAAACATGTTGGTTTCCAGCCCCACTCCCACCCCCGCCCGGGTAAGTATCTTCCAGATCCATAGGCTCCGGCTTGAGGAGTCGGTACAGAGAAGGACAAAGAAAGGAACACCTGGCTTATTCAACAGTTCACTGAACACCAGGGATGAAGTTTAATGATCTGTGACTCCACCAGGCGCAGACCACCTAGTCACATGCCTTTGATTAGCTTGGCCTGGAGAAATCACCTCCTGAACCCTGAGTAGATGTGGCAGACAGAAACGTAAACATCACCCAAAGCAGCAAAGTCATAGGCATTAACCTTTAACAAATATTTATTGAATATCTGGCAGCCTCAATGCTCTTATTCCAGGAGGAGCTGGCAAACTAAAGGAGGGAGAGAGGGAGACACGCATGTGACCAACCACAGTTTATTTTCACAAGCGCTACACGGAAGAACAAAGAACCTGGAGAACACATTAAAAAAAAAAAAAAAGCAATATATTCTTCCTGGAGAGTTGAAGGAGCCTGGAAGAACTCTCACAAGTGGTGACATTCAAGAAAGGCCTTAGGAAGTAAGGAAAGCCACCCAGTAAAGCAAGGGGAGGCGGACATTTGTTGTGAGAGTAGGAACAGGACATGTTATGACAGCAAGTAGCTCATGATGCATCCATGGATGGAACATGACACGTGGGGGTTTAGAGGGGATTAAAAGGTGACATTGTAGTCATGTTCTGGAGGAATCTGAACGCCATATTAAGAAATTTGGGCTTTATTCTGTGAGTATTATGCAATTGTTGAATCATTCTTTCAAACAATATTTTAGAGGAACTACTATGTGCTAGGTCATGTGTTCGCATCTGAAAATTAAAAAAATAAAAGGAATCTGAAAGCCATGTTTAAAAAAAATTGGGACTTTATTCTGAGTATAATGAAATCATTGAATCACTCAATCAAACAATATTTTAAATGACCTACTATGTGCTAGGTACTGTGTTGGTTTCTGAAAATTAAAAGAAAGAGGACAGTCTTCTCTCCAGGGGCCCACAGACGAGCAGGGAGAAAGGCAGCCAAACAATCCCAACACAGTAAGTTAAATACTAAGAAGAAGGAATACTGGGGCACTGGGGAGACAAGAGTAAGTCTGCCTAAAACATAAGGAACATAACATCCACAATTACTAGTTAGCTGGCTTGTTTTATAAGTGCTGGGAACGGTTGTGCTCTATACCGGCTGTGTTCACTGAATCCTAACGACCACAGGAGGTAGGTTCTCTTGTATTATTACCCCTGTTCTACGGATGCTGAAACCCAAGCAGCTGGAGTTGCCAGCTCGCATGGCTGGTGGGCAGCAGAGGTAGGCTATGAAGCTGGCAGTCTGGCACTAAACCCGAATGTTTAACAACTTCACTATTTTCTCTCTTAAGGAAAAGCGTAATTTGATATGATGATCAGAGGGTACAACTTGAGAACGCAGAGACCTGCCAGGCAAGGCTGGTGGGAGGAGCCGGGATATCGGGGGTCCAGACGTGGAGGCGCACAGGTGGGTGCCCGGGGAGGAGGCGCCGCAGGTGGGGGCCCTCAGGCCAGTCCAGGCTCCAATCAGCATCTGTCAATCAAACCCAAAGGGCATATTAGGGGACAGTCCCTCTTCTAACTTGATGCTTACAGGTTTTCAAGGTCCTGATTGCTGTCATTTGGGAACCATATCAGTACGAAGCCTACTTACGTCTCCCACATCTCAGGAGGGAATCAGGGAGTTAAGATGTTGTCTGCGACTCGAGCCAAGCCCAGGTATCACCGCGGAGATGCTGTGCGTAGCTGCGGCAGCTCAGTCTACATCCACGGCGTCCACACCTGCGCCCCTCCGCCCGCTGGCTTCACCTGCTCTGCGGCGGATGGACGGGTGTAGAAACACCCCACTTCAGGCCCTTCGAGTGGGGAAATCCTGCCGGGTTTGCGCAGGCGCCCTCACTGCGCTTTGCCAGGACCACCTCCAGGTAAACTCCCTGCACCCCGCCTCATCTCAGGAGCCGCTCTCGGGAGACCCAAACTAAGACAATTTCTTTACATCCTGTTGAACCTCCTCCTTTCAGAGCGTCCTTCATTACCCCCACAAGAGTCTCTGCCACAGTAGCCAGTAAAGGGAGGCTAAGATGTTACTGACTCACACAAAAATGATGTTGTCCTTAAACAAAGCAAGGAGAAACTTTTGGTGGCTTGTAGGTACCCGTGGGGATAACTGCAGATGTACTTCTCTAATTTCCCCTCACACTCAAGATTTCTATGCCTAAAAGAAGGGAAAGGAAATGGAGACTAGTACTTCATTTGCCATAACCTGACATGTCTGTAACTAGAGTACAAATCCCACCCCACCCTGACCCCCTGGAGGCCCAGAGAGGTGGCCTCCATCAGCTTTGAGGATCTAAAGATCTGGCAAACATCTGTACTCCTAATGCCTTTTTTCCCAGACATGTATGTTTTCCTTCCTTCCTTCCCCCCTTGCTTCCTTTTTATCATTTCTTCTTTCCCTCCCTCTCTCTCCCTCCTTCTTTCTCCCTGTAATCCCAAGCTTGACTCCTCCAAATCCCAGGATCCTTAGGGGTGTGTGTGTGTGTGTGTGTGTGTGTGTGTGTGTGTGTGTGTGTGTGTGTATTTAAGGAGAGGAACCAGGCAGTTAGTGGGGAATCTCAGAGCCCAGGGAATGCGCTTGAGCTCTTTGATCCTTGCTTCCTGGTTTATAAAATCAGGATGGAGGGAGAATCAGAAGAGATGACCCTCTAAGAATTCTTATGAAATTCTATGACTTGAACAAAACTCAACAGTGAAATAAAGCTGCTTCCAAAGTAATAATGAGGGAACACGGACATCTCAAAGAACAGAAGTAAATTGTCATCTGCTGAGTGTGAAAGAGACTTGGAGGTGGTGCTGAGTAATCGGCAGAACTTTCCAAAGAAAAGCTCCAAAGCGAAAAGTGGTAGTCCCCCAAATACTCGACGAAGTCCCTGAAATGAAACCACCTACCTCTCTCAGGACCTGTCCTACATCCTACAAGGGTCTTCCTCCTCGCTAGATATCAGGTAATTCCGCAGATGTGCTAAGTGATGATGCCAGGGAGGTTTATCTCTAACGAGGAACTCTTAAACATCAAAAAACCTTTAAGATCAGAAGCAATAACAAGCTAATGGAGTGAATCCAGGTGTGGTGACAAGCATGAGACAGATGCTTGAGGGAGAGCAAGGAATTTTCACAGCACCATTAAATTTACGTCCTGTACAGGGCTCCTAATCTGTCAACTTGTGACAAGACCCCTGCAGCCACTGCAGTCAGTGCTCTGCATGATAAGGTGGGGCATCAGAAAACAGATTATTAAATTAGCCAATACCTGCATTTACCCACAAAAACCTCAAGGATTTCATGGGAAGACAAACATATTATTTCAAAATTAACTTTGAAGCTTGCAAATGAAAGCAGCCTGCTATCTTCCTGCATCGGGGTGGCGGGGAGATGATGAGCCCACATCAGGAGCCCATGGCTGGGAAATGGACCATTGAAGACCTTCATTCTTCACAGGGCAGTGATGGTGGATAATGTCTCACTCACTCTGAGACCTCACAGCCCAGATGCCTCCAGCACCAGCAATTCACATCAACTCGTGTGCTCCCAGGAAAGTTGACCAGGGCACTAAAAAATAATAAAACCTCATTATAAAGAAAGGAGAAATACAGTGATGTCCAGGCAGTTGCTTCAGCACAAAATAAAAATGTGTTTAGTTTGATGGCCTTAAGGTGGACACAGAAGAGATCTACATCCCTTCCATTGTTTTGTCACCCTAGACATGATATTTTACTGGGGGAAAATGTTGCATTGAAAAGCCTCCTTATTTTTTTTTTCATGTTTAAGGAAGGAAAAAAAGATACAGAAGGAAATTTCATTTCATATAGTCACAGGAATAAGTATCAGTTAGCTGTGGTTGAATAACAAACAATCCCAGAAATTAGTGACTTAAAAGAACAACCATTTATTTAGCTCATGATGCTGTGAGTCAGCAGTTTGGGCTCATCTGGGCTGCTCTGGCCTTGACTGGGCTCACCTGTGTGTCTGGGGGCAGCTGGCTTCTAGGGGCTGGCTGACTGTCAGCTGGGCGGGCAGAGGCAGTAGCAGAATACCTGGTAGACGTGTAAGGAGTGGGAGGAGCTGTGTCCATTTTTACAACCTAAAGCAGATACTATACTATGCCTAGACACAAAATAAATATATTGAAGGTGGAAAAAAGAAGAGAAGCTTGGGCATTATGGCTACTTCATTATTACCATTCTACTGCAACAGAATCAATTCCAAGATAAGCTTTCTGTAGTTTCTTTTAACATCCTCAAGTCACCTTAGTGTATAATACTATATAAAATTATATATAATAAGCATAGGATATTATGTAAAAATCATAATTTTAGCTTGTTTTGTTTGCCTTCTGTCTATGATTTTTTACCCTACCATTATCTTTCGGTCACCTTCACCTAGAGTCACAGTTGGACCATCATTGGAGAGAAAAGAAGGATCACATTAAAGACTAACCTTCCTAATAGCAATGGAGTTATTCACTTACTGCTCAGAAAACAGAAACAATTTTCCCAGAGTTAGTTACAAGTGGAAACAGTACTGGAACCCCAATGTCTTGAGTGTTGGTTCAATACTCTATTCTTTAAACCATGCTGATTGCCTGGAATGATTTTTATGAAATAAGTCTATTGATTTACTTATTTTACTCAGATGGCCAGAGTGCTCACAGACATAGTATACTGCCTGGAAAAGTTCTCTGCTGGAATAAACAAGACCAGACAATAGGTCAGGACCACCTTACTGAGCTTGGAGTTGCTATGGCTACTTGCTGTTTCCAGCTGGCTTTCATCCCTCCCCTTTGCAGCTGGCTGGTAGTTCTCAGGGAGGGATGGGGGCACTGCAGGTGGCCGCAGTGCTCGTGCCTCTTCTCTGCTGGCAGTAGCACTTAGGATTAGTTCAGGCTGCATAAAAGAGAAAACCCCAAATAACAGTTGTATAAGCATGGTTCTCTTTTAAAACTGTTCTCACACCATGAAAGTTGAGTTAGGCAAACAGCGCCAGGTAGGCAGCTCCACAAATTCCTCAGGGCCCCCACTTTCTTCTTTCTGTTTCTAACTGCGTCTTTTGCTTAGTACTTCTGTCCTCAAGAGCATCATAAGGCTGCTGAAGCTTCAGCCATCACATCTACTGTCCAAGCAGTGAGAAGGCAGAAGAGAGGAAGGAAAAAGAGGAATAGCTTCCTCTAATGCTCTCCCTGGACATCACATCCAAAAATCCATCTTACTTCTGTTGGCCAGTGCTTATTACAAGGCTGTACTTTGTTACAAGGAAATCTCGGAAATACAGTCTTTTACTTGGACACACTGCCAGCATGAATAAAAGAAGGGTCTTCTTACAAAGCAAGAAAAAGAGACTGGGTATTGAGCAGGTACCTGTCACTCTCCCACACTTGCCCACTGGAGATAGCCAGGCTTTGATGAAATAAAATGTTTTGGGTTTTTTTTTCCCCTCAAAACAACATTTCTGGGGCTTCCCTGGTGGCGCAGTGGTTGAGAGTCCGCCTGCCGATGCAGGGGACACGGGTTCGTGCCCTGGTCCGGGAGGATCCCACATGCCGCGGAGCGGCTGGGCCCGTGAGCCATGGCTGCTGAGCCTGCGCGTCCGGAGCCTGTGCTCTGCAGCGGGAGAGGCCACAGCAGTGAGAGGCCTGCGTACCGCAAAAAAAACAAAAAACAAAACAAAACAAAAAAAAACAACATTTCTCTCCTCCTGATTGGGAAGGGCCCCTGTACTTTGTAGCTGGAGGTCAGAATTTGTATCCAGTGACAGGGCCAAAATCTCTGACAAAAGATGGCAACATGGCGCTTCCCTGGTGGCACAGAGGTTATAAGAATCCGCCTGCCAATGCAGGGGACATGGGTTCGAGCCCTGGCCTGGGAAGATCCCACGTGCCTGGAGCAACTAGGCCCGTGCGCCACAACTACTGAGCCTGCGCTCTAGAGCCCGCAAGCCACAACCACTGAAGCCCGCGTGCCACAACTACTGATGCCTGCGTGCCTAGAGCCCATGCTCTGCAACAAGAGAAGCCACCAAAATGAGAAGCCCTCGCACAGCAATGAAGAGTAGACCCCGCTCACTGCAACTAGAGAAAACCTGCGCACAGTAACGAAGACCCAACACAGCCAAAAATAAATAAATAAATAAATAAATAAATAAAATAAAATCTATTAAAAAAATAAAATAAAATAAGATACATTTGAGCTCATGAAATTTATTTAGCACTGAACTTTTAAAAGTAAATTTTGGTTCATATTAAATAAGAATAATGTTAGTGAAGAAATCAATGAAAAATGTTAAATTAGTCATCAGAAAATGCAGACTCAAACAAAAAATATTGACAATAATAAGCAATAAGAAAGACTGGTTATTAACAGTTGCTCCAGTGGAGCAACTGGAACTCATATAGATCACCAATGAGAACGTAAAGTGGTAGAGCCATTTTGGAAAATTGGCAAGTTTTAGAAATTTAAACCCACTCTTAGCTGTACTAACCTGCAATTCTACTCTGATGCGTTCACTCCAAAGAACTGAAAACATGGCAACACAAAGGTTTGAACACCAGTGTTCATAGCAATATTATTCATAACAGCTCTAAGGTGGAAACAATCCAAATGTCCATTAGCAGGTGAGTGGGTAAGCACATTGTAGTGTATCCATGCAATGGAATACTACTCAGCACTAAAAATGAATGAACTGCTGAGATATGCAGCACTGATCAGCCTCAAAATGTTAAAAGTATGCTAAGCAGAAGAAGCCACGCACAAAGAGTACATACTGTATTATTCTATTTATAGGATATTCTGGAAAAGGGAAACAGATCAGTTGTTACAATGAGCCAGGGGTTGAAGAGACTGATGCCCAAAGGGAACACGTGTGATAGAACTGTCCCAAATCCTCACCAGGTGGTGGTTATACGGATTTATGATTTGTCAAAACTCATTGAAGTGGCTGCATTTCTTGGATGTAAATTATATCTCACTAAAGTTGGTTTCGTAAAGGGCATCAGGATACACCTTGGCAGCAGTTACCCATTTACCTTCAGAGACCTTGATGTGAGGAAGCCCTCTGTGTCCACCAGAGGGACACAGAGAACCCTACTAGCTCGGGGGCCTGGACTGCTCAGGGTGAGTTGAACCTCGTCTTCAACAGGAGCTGGAAGCGGTGCAGGTAATACCTGAGTGTCTTAAGTGTGTACTTGAGAGTGGTTAATGGGACAAAAAATGCTTTGGCTAATATAATGGGAAATTAACCAGCATCTGCCTGATAATTAATTTCTGAGTAGGTCCTATCTAAAGGGCTATGTTCATGATTATAGCTGCCTCTAAATTGTATCTAGTAAGTTATTAATAGCAAGATTGTAAAATTTTAGGCGTAGAAGTGACTATTTGAAACAAGGTATATATAAATGAGCTCAGCTCACTGGCCAAGATGGCTCTCCAGACTTAATAAGACCCACCTCATGTAACCTGCTCACTCCCAGATCCTGGGGTAGAATCAGCTTCCGGAAGAGTCTCTGGAGATATTAGCTGTCTGTTTTAAACCACTGCAACTGTCTTTGCATATATACTTAGGAGATAAGTAAAATCTATTTTACTGTTGGAATGCAGACAAGTTTGTGATATAAGTTAAGAGCAATAATTATGATAACATGGATATGGGAATGGAAATTATCTTCACAAATGTGTAGTTTTGATTCATTAAAGCAGCATTTTTGTAGGTCCTACATTTCACTGGGTCCTACGAGGTCAAATACATTTGGGAAATGCTACACTTTCTGATGCCCTCTTGGAGATCCATAAAAAATATTTGTTCGTTAAAGGAGTTTAAAAACACTGTATTTTAAAACTGAAGACAATATTTCCCAAACTTTCAGGACCAAGTCTTCCTCTTCTCCCTTACCTTTTGCTTCCCACATAGGACGTTCTAAAATTTCGTGGAACATACCTCAGGAAACACTACATAAAACGAAGAAATGATTTAACTGCTACAGATGCACTCCCCAGAGGTCACTGGTATTGGTGTCACATGTGTGAAGTGATGACATCCTGAGATGGCTTTTAGGTACATGTTTTGTCTTAATTCAGTGATTTTATATCTATGAAAATAAGGTCTGGACACACATCGAAATAAAAAATTTAGTTTCTACATTTAGGGTGAATTTTACACAGTATAAATTTCCAATTTATATTCATAATTTGTCCATTTGCAGATGCAAAATTTGGTACCAAAATGATCATGGACAAAAGCAGTCTGATGCTGGCAAAATAAACCACTCTGGGTACAATTAGCCACCTGGCGTTTAGTAGATGCAGTCAACTAACTGGCTTGCATACAAGACTGGAATTATTTCACTGTTTCTTCCCTGATATCATTTGTGGAGGAAATTTTTTTTGACATAATTTTAGGGGCAAAAATAGGAATAATAGAAAAATGTCTGAACCTTTCCAAAAGTTCGTATTTTAGAATAATTTCTTAGTGACTGACAAAAACTTGTTTGACCTCAGCCATTTTTAAAGATTTCGGAAGTTCAGATAACACAGCCACCCTACCTGCTTGTTCCGTAATTTTGATTTTTCTTTACCAGAAGAATATAAGGTTTCTCGTTTGTTACCTGAAAGGGTTAGATATTTAATCTTGTCAAGAGATATTTAGGTGTAATTTCATGATTTCTTTTTGTGTGTGTCTTTAATTTTAAGATCAGCTCTTTATAACCATCAGTTGACTCTTCTCAGTGGTTTTGGAAAAAACATGTACATCAAGTCAATGAGAAAACTATGCTGCGATCACCTGAATATGAATATTTAATATAAGCTCAAGTGTCATAAACCTCAGTGCATTTTTCTTTCTTAGATCAAGATGCATCTATATTTATAGAACCAAAATTAAAATGGCCAAAATTTGCTTTCCAGAGTTACAGGCAACTGGACCTACATGTTTCTGGTGGCTGTCCTGGGACTGAGCCAGGTATAACATTGTATTTGATAGTTTATCAAGTAATGATTGGAAACATTAATATTGAAAAAATTGACTTTGTGATTGTGACTAACACTAGGCATTATTACAGATCTCAGACCACTCTGATTAGAAGGAGTCAATTTAACAAGAAAAGAATAAAAAGACAAAGAGTTAGGAAGCCCTTAGTATTCCTTAGTATTGGGTTGGCCAAAAAGTTCGTTGGGGTTTTTCCATAAGAGGTTACGGAAAAAAACCCGAATGAAATTTTTAGCCAATCCAATAGTAGGTTTCATTAGCTTGATACTAAAGAACATACACCTTATCATTTGTGTATGGAAATAACATTGAACCTGTCTAGTGTACCAGGGAATATATAGGAATTTACTTAGATTTTGCATAAAAACATATCAGACATAAAAACAATACTAAAATTTATGGACATTTCTTCCTAATCATTTAGGATAGCTAGGAAGGCCATATCATTTTGAATGCTACCAAAGTATGACTGGAACGAAGAAAGGGAGGGAGAGAGGGAGGGAGGGAGAGAGGGAGGGAGGGAGAGAGGGAGGGAGGGAGAATTGGAGATTGGGATTTCTCATATAACAATTTTCCTTGTTATAACAAGGATTTTCCAAGGGGATCATTAATTTTAAAAATGCTCACTACATTGCCCCTGCTGAAGTTTGTTCATGGTAACTCAATGACAATTTTGGTGGCAGTGTTTGTAAAATGATATGTGATATGCTTCACGTTAGTTGTTGACTCTACCCGACTGCTCAGAAGGATGACCCAGGAGGCTTTGAAAGGACACAAAGACCTAGGCCACACTCCAGAGTAACTAAACCCTAATCTCGGAGACTCCCCCCCGTGATTCTGTATCCAGATGACTAGAGACCCACCAGACTACAATTCTCACGATTAAAGAATTCTTCCATGTGGTCTCATGAACACTAAATAATAATTATTTATGTCTATTTGAGATAGTTTTCATTAGAACAAACTAATACACATTTTTAAAATAAATGATGTGCTTGGGTTGATCACAGGGGAAGATCTTAAAATAACCCAGGGATTACCCTCATCAGTGTGCACTCCATTAATTCTCAAAAAAATCAAAATGTATATGTAAATCGATGTAAATTATATACCCTTATAATTAGCATCTTGAGGTTCTTTTGGCAAATTTCTCTTAAGCTGTAGCTATGAAGCTCTAAATTCTAAAACTGGCTGCAGAAGGAGGATACTTTCCAATTAAGATGTTTTCTCTTAACTAAGTAATTAAGTAGCTCAGTTGATTTTAACAGCCTTGCAGTAAGGAAAGAGAAAAATGGTAATGTCCTCATTAGGGAATAATATGTTCATGCAGGAAAAGAATTCACAAAGATGAGAGGACAATAAATGGAAATGATTCCTTAAGTATGAGTGTTCTGGACTATGCCATCACTTCAAGCTATGAGGAAGTTCTGGCATCTCCATGTATTTGACAGTAATCCAAAGTGGTTCATTTTAACGCAGAATGTACCATTTCATTTAGATTTATAGAGACTGACAAAAAAATTGGAAATAAAATGTATTCTTTAGAATGTATTCTTTTTTATACTAAATAAATAACGGACAAAATGTATTTGTAGAGTGTGTTCATTTAACTTTGCCTTTGAATCACTTTAAAGGGTACAGAATTATTGCAGATATTGTCTATCACGCTTGAGGCTTTTCTCCAGTCTCTGTCTTCCTTTCTGGATCATATTTGCCCCTACTACATTGGGAAACTATAAAGGCTCAGATAACCAACTGCAGGTTCAACTATTTTGCAATGTTATTTATCAACTGAAAATAATCTTAGGCCCAAAACTCTTGATACCAAAAATCACTTTTAATTTGCCAGTTTAATTTCTGGGATGATTTATCCACTCAAAACGTTCTATGAAGGCCTGTGAGTTAATTAAATAGCCCATCTGGTAGAAATCCCAGAGTTCAGAGGACACAGTTAATTCAATCTTCAAAGAATATAAAAATAAGATAAACAAAAGGAAATAGAAAATAAATGAACATAAAATGATGCCATATTTTCCTCCTATAAACTTGTCATGGTCCTCTTCAAATGTCACTTGGTGTTTTTTTCATATTTAAGATGAAAAGATAAGACAAAAGCAGAAAATACGCTCAAGTAGTTAATATTAAAACGTTTCAATGATGTTTAAAAGTGGAAGATTGCACTCATAGAATGCTGATGTGGCAGAGTTTATAAACATGTGCCTCAAGACAGAAAGACATATGTTCAGTTAACAAGTTTTCCTTCATTGTTTGGCTTTTTGGTTTTGTTTCATCCTGAAAGCTTAGGAAAGGAGACAAAAATATTTATGAAGGGAAACAGATTTTATCCAACAATCCCTGAACAATATTTATCATATTAAGATATGTCCTGGAGTAAAAAGTCAAGTAGACAAATTGGAGGCATTACGAATAAATTTATCAGATTTGAGAATTACAGCCAAGGTTTCCTATTCAAGATGGTGGACAGAACACTCACATCCCTGTTGCTGCCCACCAAAGTCCCTCTGAAATTACAATAAATATATTTTTAAAACTATGCAACCATAAGTGTATCATCAGTGGCCCAGAAATATTAAGGACTATACGGAAGGCGGAAGAGAACGGAATAAAATTTATAGTGGAGGAAAAAGAGAAGACTGTAGCTGAAGAAATAACACACTACCAAGAAGAATCAGATCTTTGAGGAAAACTGAGAACAAGTAATACACTAAGGTGAACAATCCTAGTAACGAATCTCAGAGAAAACAGCATTCGTTTAATAAACAGAACAAAAAATTGTCGCCAGTATTTCAGAGAAGTTCTAATCCAGAGGCTATTAGGATAAAAATTTGAGAAGCTTTTATTTGCTTATTTATTCATTCGCCAATTTGCCATACATGTATTATTTCTGCCTACCATTGCCAGGCACTATTCTAGGTGCTGAGGGTATAGCACTATCCACAACAGACAAAGCCCCCTGCCCTTTTGGAACTTACACGAGGGCACACAGGAAATCAATCAGATATTATATGTCATAAAGTAAACGAAATAATATATAAGAGTTCCAGCTATGAAGAAAAGAGAAAATGGAAGAGAATAAGTAAAGAAGTAACAGAAGGAAAATTCTTGGAGATGAAAAAACAAAAAGACAAGAGTCTTCCGACTGGAATCGCCAAATAACAAGAAGCCTAATGAAAATAACAACTAATACCTTGGGGACAGAGAACTCTAGAAAGCCAGGTCTCCAAAACGGACTGAGAAGACAATAGCACCAATCTTCTAATTAGAAACACTAAATGCCAGATATAAACGAAACCATTTAATTGAAGTTCTGAGGAAAAAATATATTTACAAAATAACTGGATAGGATTAATAGCAGATTAGACATTGTGAAAGAAAAGGTCAACACACTTGAAGGAATAGTAATAGAGTCTACCTAAAATGAGACCTAGAGATTAGGGGAAATTCTTAAAAAAAAAAAAAAAATGAGGAGAGACTCAGTGATTTATGAGACGACATGCCAGAAAACAGGATTACAAAAAACTGGCATTGTAACCATTCCTCATTTTCAGAAAGTGTAAATTAACAGTAATGATAAGTCATAGTCTCTGTGGGAAGATTACAGAGATGATGAAAATAAAATATCTGTGCAAAGAAGGCACTCAGTGTTTTTTGTTTTTTGTTTTTTTCTTTTTCGGTATGAGGGCCTCTCACTGTTGTGGCCTCTTCCCTTGCGGAGCACAGGCTCCGGACGCGCAGGCTCAGCGGCCATGGCTCACGGGCCTAGCCGCTCCGCGGCATGGCCTCTCCCGCTGCGGAGCATAGGCTCCGGACGCGCAGGCTCAGCGGCCATGGCTCACGGGCCTCGCCGCCCCGCGGCATGTGGGATCTTCCCGGACAGGGGCACGAACCCGTGTCCCCTGCATCGGCAGGCGGATTCTCAACCACTGCGCCACCAGGGAAGCCCCAAGGGCACTCAGTTTTTTTTCTGTCTTTCTGATGCAGTTTTTCTAGAGGGAAAAATTGGAGGTCATACAAAACAAAGTCGGGCTTTTGATCACTTTGATCGACAGTGTTCAGAGTTGCTCTTTTTACAGGGCTTTGACAGCTCCAGTATGAGACTTTCTTCAACCATGAGCAGCGACAAAACTGCCCCAGTAACAGAGAAAATGGAAGCAGTTTAAGTGGCAATTTAGCAGCACTAAAGACAGGAGTCGAATTTTCATCATGGCTTCTTTAATCACAGTGATTTGGGTTACAAGGGTCATCCTGCTAAATCGATATTAATAATAACACTTGTCATATCTTTTTTTTCTCTAGAGCAAAAATTAAGTAGGCTAAATCTATTGAAGGATTTTGAGAAAATTGATATATGAGCACGAGTCTCGGTATCATATTTATCAGGAATTAGTTCCAAAGATGAAAGACCACTCACTGCCCAGCTCACAATCTGCTTCAAGACAGATTTTCCAAGGATTTTATTGAAATGAAAAACAATACAGCAAATTGAATTTGACCTTAAGACCAAAGAAGTCATTTAAAAAGTTGGTTTACTTGAATTACCATAGTTAAAAGCTTGCTCTCACACTGAGACCCCTTCCACCCCACTTTACATTCCACACAGGTCAAATAAATAGCACTTCCCCATGGATCACCACAGTACCCCACAACAGGCTGGCTAGGACAGAACATCCAGAGCCTGTCGGAATGACAACAAACACTGTGTATTTGTCCCAACACGCCAGGGAAGAACAACTGCTCCCCAGGTCATTTCTCATTGCTGATTAAATATATATTTAAGCTATTTTAAAGAAAAGATTTTCTGTACATGATCTTTAATAAAATGGAACTCAAGTGATAAAACCCAGGCATCCTGACAACCGAGAAGATCAGAGGATGCAGCCTAGAACCTCCAAAAGGACCCATCTCATCAGGGCAATTGGATAGAATGTTTGAAGCAAAGGGATGTTGCATTTCAAACCGTTGAACTGTAGCAGACAGAGTGCAGAAAAAATGCTATGAAAACCCCTGGTCACAGAGCAGTGATAATAAGATTTCAAACGACTTACCCTAGCACCCCTCCATCTATTTTTCTCTAGCGGCACTCATGGTAACGATGTCACTAGAAACCCCTGATGTCCTTAGTTACCTCTGCCATGCAAATCTCCTAGCCATTGGAAGATTCTGGAAGGGGTATGCTGAGGTCAATTGGAATACTTGCTGATATTATGTCTCATGTTACTAGATTCCCAACCTTCCAATCAATGAGTCAGGGCAGCAAATCTCAGACAGGGCAGTACGCTTCTAAATTCTCATGTGAGTGTCTGCCCGACCCGAATATTCCACAAGGAGGTCAACAGGAATTGGAGGGATTAATTCCTGATATATTCCCAAATAAATGAATACTTGAAGGTCTTGGAAGAGCGGGCTTGCAAACGCATTCTACTTTAGTGCAGATTTTTTTCCCTTTCTTTTTTTCTTTTTTATTTCTTGTTCGTTTCTTTGGCTGGTCAGTTGGTTGGAAACTGCTGGTCCCTTCTGTGGCACTGAGTTTCAGGGCACAGTTATAATAGGTATGCTTTTCATTTTTACACATATAAAATCATAATATTGAATTTGTTTATATTGAATATATTTTTCTTTTTAAATATTGGATGCACATTTGATGTTATATTTTTATATTATATTCATATCAATTTCAGAAAAGATTTTCTTGATAGTTGACAGATACATTGAAAGTAAGCTTTATTTTTACATTTTTCAAAAAAAACAAACACCAAACCGCCTTCTAAAAATGAGAAACCTTGATGTAGTCCATTCCTCATTTACTGGTGGCTTACAGAGCGTGTCACCTGAGAAGGTACCAGCACCGACTTGGGAATCTAACCAGAGCTTGCACCCCGTGATGATGGTACTAGTTCACAGAGAGAGCTGAGAGTAATAATTGAGAGAGCATTGGGGCCTGACATCTGTGGGTAAACAGAGGTGAGCAAGGCTTAAAACTCAGCTCTAAATAGAAAGGAAGATGACTTGAATGTGTACCAAGCCTGAAGCATGAGCTAGAAATGGTCTTTTGACTAAAATCTCAAAATTCTTGTGTTTTCTTGCCCTTGGCTTTTTGGTCTGTACACAGAAAAATGTTCAGTTATTTGCAGTTTCTTATTCCTTAGACTCTTGATAATTAAAGTTTTATATATCTGTCTGCAAAGACAGACGTCAAGTTCACTGCTGCACAATGTTTCATTTGATGGCTGTGTGTTTACGAACATCAAAAGCATGTCTTTGATGCGTGCTTCAGTCTAGATGGATGTGTGGTCAGACATAGCTGTCCCCAGCTCTTCAGAAGGGTGGGGTAGCTGAAGTGGAGCTCAGGAAATCACTGGATTTGGAGACTCCCCAAATTAAAGTAATAAGCATGTTGGGATTCAAGTGTAAAGTGAAGTAAGAGATCTGTCTGAGAAAATTTAACACCCTATGATATCTATAATCCTGCGATTTGGTACCATTTCATTTTTCAATTTAATAAGGAAGAGATGAACTTTCAGTTTCAAGTCGAATAAAATGATTTTAAAAACCAGACTGTATCCTGAAACTGTCTGTGAGCTTGACCAGAACTGCTGGTTCCAAGCACTGTAGTTGAAGTTCTGACAGAGTTGCTGTGATGAACTTCCATTGTTAGCTTTACAGTTTTATTCTACAGACATGCTAGGGCCAAAACCTGACAGACAGGTTCCCATTTCTGTGTAAGTGGAAAACTTGAACAGAAAGCAGCCAGCCATGATTTTGTACACATTTTGCAGTTTCTTTGTTTCTATCTAGGAAGACTGGGATGTTTGCATTTTCACATAGGCAGGCATCCTCTGTTCTTCGGTTCAGGATTTTGATGGATTCGCTCAGTTTCGAGCCCACTCTGTTGCTAAGGATGTTAATCTATGATATTAAGCCCTCCCAGATTTCCTTTGGTTAGAATTCATAGGGCTTTTGCTTTAAAAAAAAAAATTATTTATTTTGGCTGTGCTGGGTCTTAGTTGTGGCACGGAGGATCTTCATTGCGACATGTGGGATCTTTAGTTGCGGCATGCAGGCTTCTTAGTTGCAGCATGCATGCAGGATCTAGTTCCACGACCAGGGATCGAACCTGGGGCCCCTGAATTGGGAGTGTGGAGTCTTACCCACTGGACCACCAGGGAAGTCCCAAGACTTTTGTTTTAAAATAATTTCTGATCAAATTATTTTTTTTTCTTTGCTTACTCCTTCCTACTTTGTTGAAGCTAAAAAGGAATGAGTTTGGACTGTTTATTATTTTTTATTTCAGCCTCTGCTCCATTTATGCAAACTGGACCTCCTCAGCCTTTACTTTTTTCTAGTTTTTCCCTAAGAAAAATGAAGCACATCATGCCAAGAGAAATATTTTCTTCACCAAGCATCTTCCAAGAAACCATTTTTGTTCCAAGTTCCTAAATTGTACTTCAGAATCTCAAGAAGCCTTCACATTTGATCTCACCCTTACATTTGGAAAACTTAGTACCTTTATCTTTGCTGAAACAGCAGTTTCCAAACGTCAAACACAGTTTATTCCATTTTAAGTAAAGAATTTCAACTTAATGTACTTTTTCAAATCTTTATATCTTTTGGCCAAAACTATAGCTCTCTTGAATAATTAATTCCTAGATGTAAGTAAGCCTTTTCACAGGTTTGTCATGTCATTGTTAACCCCAAAGGGCTCCATCTCCACCCTCCCCATCTTTTTATTTAGTTAGTTGAAATCACAGCCTCTAGGATTCCATGAAGTTGCTAACATTTGCTACTGGTGTGTGTTTGCCACATGATATCAAATGTTATGATCGTCAACAGAAAACTTCACAACCTTGGAAAGGTTTGCAAATCCAGGTGCGGTTTTTAAAATGCAGAAGGAGGCTAAATTCATGGATCCTTCTAGAAGGACATAACCTTCTCCACCTCCACCTCGGGTTCTCCTTGTTTGGCTAGCCACGGCATGAACTCCTCACAGAGAAAGGGCAGATTAAAAAGAGAAGATTGAAGAAAAGACAAAAAGGGATGACGGCCAAACAGGCAACTGTCCAAGATATGAGATAACAGCTAGGAAAGGGCAGAGCTCTAACTTTAGAATTAATCACTCCTTGTCCAGATTTATATATTGCTCAGTCTTTGTTTTGAGCCCTGAAGAGGTTAAGACAGAGACATGAGATGAATATTTTCTTAAGCGGCTCTGTACTTTGGATGATATTCGCCAGCGTGTTCTCACGCAGCCCAGACTCTGCTCTCTCCCTCGGCCATCACTGTCACACGGCAGGAATGCGACAGGACCTGATCGTCTATGCCAATGTCATTGCAGGTGCCATAGCTAGAGGATGTCCCTTTAAATTTATGCCCATTAAAGTAAATTTGCACATTTAAGTGGACTGCTAGCTAGAAGGGCAGACTTCTCTGATGGTTGACATTTCCGGGGTTGAGCTCACAGGCTCTTGGTCCCGTCTTGGTTTCCTTTAGTGTGTGTGTCTCAAATTTAATTACATGTACCTCTGAGATATGAAGCAATCCACAGGATAAATGGCATCAATTTTCCTCAAATGTGTGGGAGGGTGGAGGAGAAATGAAGGCAATACAACTTATAACTTAAAATGTATTTATAATTAAAAAAACAATGGTTATATTTTCAAGTGGAATGCAAAATTCCCACTCTACATAATAGAACACAAGGCTACAAAGATCTTAACATTTAGGGGGCTTGCAAACCTCAGAAGCATTGAGTCTCTTCTGTTGGGTAGGTGGCTTCAATAAAAACATTTCAGAGACACTGACTTAAATCAGCACTGCTAAGTGTCCATATTTAGTTTTACATATTTACCAGTGGGCTGCAGTTTACATAACCTTTTTGTTTTTTTTATAAAAAAGGTTGTAATCACAAAAAGGAGATGAGTCTTAGGATTCAAACTCCCTTAAGTTAGGAAAAATAGTAAAGGAAGAAAGGAATTCCCAGATTTGTAAAATTAAAGTCAAGGGCAGGTCCAGTGTCAGGCATGCTTGGATCCAGACAATCAACCAGTCTCCAGTGACATTGTTTTCTCTCTCACTCTCAGCTTTGCTCATATGCTCACCATATGCTCATCTTTAGAAATGGAAAGACCAGTTCTACACAAAGCACAATAGACTGTGCAGTCTATGTACAGGGAGGGTAGAGGGGGCAGTCACGATGGGTTCAGAAAAGGTGGGACTAGATGCTGTCTGGTAAAAACTGCGTTTGTCCACTAAGATTCCTTTTCAAAAGCATGTTTCTCCTAAGAGCTCTGAGTATCTCCCATGAAGTAAAGGTCATTGCTTGGCTTGAGAACACTGGATTTTTTGCAGAATGGAACTAATATTTATCTACCACCTACTATTTCAATCTTTGAGATAATCTTTGGTAGACATTATTAAACCCCATTTTACAGATGAAAAAACTGAGGCTCAGGGAGATGACAGGTGGTATTTAAAAAATAATGACCACAATAGCAATTCCATTGCCACTTACCAGAACCAGGGTGGACCATAGTAACCCAGAGTTTGGGAAGAAACTGCAGACTCATCAGTGGACGAAGAAAACAGAAGTGGTCCAGGGTACTTGGGCAGTCAGAGCAGGCCTGCCAGTGAGTTAGCCTCCTGGGGACACATTTCCTCTCTCACTGCATACCAGAAAGTTCTCATGGGTTCATACTCAACCTGCCCCAAAATGAGTAAAGTTCTTGAAGAGTTAAGTAGTCATTAATCATCTGGATATTAGGATGGATTGAGTTAATCAGCTCTTTTTCTCCTGACACCTGGATGAAATTAGTGGATGCTGAGAAATGGATCACTCCAGTGTGAGGGGGTAGCATGGGTCACCCTGGGGGAGGACAGGTCTCGGGGAGGGGCTGTTCTATAGGAATCAGGCTCTGGAGACTGATCCACAGAAGTGGATCCCAATGATAAACTTCGGGGATTCTCACCTTTTGAGCAGAGTTGGCCCTGATGCAGTAAACTGCACAGAAGTGGAGGTGCCCCAATATTCTGTGACACCCCATGCGCCAAAACCCCTCTCTTCTATCATTTATTCACAGGCCCAAAAACTTGAGTGACAAGGCCTAGCTCCCAGAAAGTAAGGAATAAGTAGTTTAGCTAGGCCCTGACTACCACATGCAGCATAATGCATGGGAGTTGTGCTGATGTTTTAGAATGCAGCCTCTTCATTCCTTGCCTTCTCCTGGTTTCCTTAACTCTCTCCCCATTCTTCAGAAAGCACTACCCTCTCCGGCACACCAGTCCAAACTTGTGAACACAGGATGTGAGGTAGCGTTCAAGGTGACAGAACAGAAGGCGGCCAGCTCGCTTCCCAGGAGACCTCAGCCTGTGTCTCATTGGTCAAATACCTCTTGGAGTCCATACTGGGCAAAAACATTCTTTCCTGTCCACCTATTTTACTAAGGTAACTAACTTCCAAGGTTTTGCTTTTCTATGTGTTCATGTCCGCTGGTATTGAGTCACACAGAGAATCCAGGAGGCTGGGATGGGAGTTCCACGCCGGAGGTGGTGATGTCTCCAATGAGGCCAGTGAGTAAGAGAGAGGGAACCACCTAGAACCTCGGGGAGGGGTTGGGGGAAGAGTTTTTGGAAAAATAGACCTCTGAGGCTAATTTTGGTGTAAAAAGAAAAATATATAACCGCAAATCCCAAGAGCCGCTCCAATGAAATGAATTTTTTTCCTTTTTATACAGTTTCTGGTGGTCTCTGCTCTATTTTTATCACATTATTTCACTTAATTGGTTATGTTAAAATCGTTCATAATACTTTTTGTCTAAATGCATTATTGTAAACGGTTTACTGCATTCTTTTGTGGTCTTGGGACCAATTTCTTTCTTTGGGGACCATGTTGTTGAAATTAAAAGCCAATTGAGGGCTTCCCTGGTGGCGCAGTGGTTGAGAGTCCGCTTGCCGATGCAGGGGACACAGGTTCGTGCCCCGGTCCGGGAAGATCCCACATGCCGCGGAGCAGCTGTGCCCCTGAGCCATGGCTGCTGAGCCTGCGCGTCCGGAGCCTGTGCTCCGCAACGGGAGACGCCACAACGGTGAGAGGCCCGCGTACCGCAAAAAACAAACAAACAAACAAAAAAGTCAATTGAAAATATGATCCAATTTACAATGATTTATACTCAATTTCTTAATAAATTTGTGTAAAGTAAGGTGGCCAAGAGATGGCTGGGCTTTCCCCTCTGCCCCTCCTCCCCCCAATCACACAGGTTTGTGGGCGCCACCTGGTACCTGCAGGTGCAGGCTCTGCCCCTGGGCAGCCTGACAGGTCTCTTGGGTGTGTGAGGCGAGAGGCACTGGGGTTCAGGGGTAACTCGTGTGACCCTAATTCCTCCCCTACTGACTCCCAATTCCTTGGAATTTCAGTCAATCCTCTTAAAAAGAAGAAGAAAAGAAAAGAATTAAATATATATATTTGGGACATACGTGGACCCTGGTGTCATCGGACAAATATGGTTTGCGTTTCATTGTGTTTCAGATCCACGACTTTGTTGCAGAGATTTGGGCAGTTTGCCTAATCTCTCGGGGTCTCCCAGGAAGGAAATAAACACTCGGGTTTAGATGGGACCCAGTGGTGGCTCTCACTAGGCTTTTGGTGAATAGCTGCGGCCTCCTCTAGATATGAAAGTACAGCAGTTGATCGGGCTCATTTTCTCCTGCCTTTACAGAATAATATACCATCCAGTGGAAGCTGGAGGAGAAAATGCAGGGAGGGAAGGCAACTGGTTGAAAGGCAAAAAAGGATTCAGAAAAAGTTTGCTGGAGCAACTATCTCAGGGGCAAAACTGGAGCTGAAACTTCTATAAGAAGATAGGAGTAGTAGTTAACTTTCCTTGAGCATTGACCATGCCGACACTTTCTACAGCAGTTTGCTGATTCCTCACAGGAACCCTAGAAGACAGATGACATCACCACCATCCCAGCTTTCCCGATGGGGAGCTAACGTGCTTCAAACCAGCTGCTAAGAGGTGAGGCTGTGAATTCAAAGCAGGTAATCAGAAGCCAGAGCTCCTGCGTGACCGCCATGCTGCACGATGACCGGCCACCACGAATGGCCATGACTCTTGAATCTCTCCATGACTAGTGGGCCCAGGGGCAGGAGACATTTTTGCCTGTTTCCCGTAACATCTGGGAACTGACCTACCGATGTCAGGAAAGGGGAGGGGAAGTGAGGAGAGGAGAGGAGGACAAGGCCAGAACTGCAGAAGGGGGGGCCTGCAGAGACCAGTCCCACCTAGGGCCCTACAGGAGCAGGGCTCGGGGTGGGGGGAGGGGTCACATCAGGTCAGTGGCCCGGATTCAGGCAGAGTTCCTGCAGGCTTGCACAAGGGAAGGAGGGGAAGCCTCCATCAGTCAGAAGTCCTTCCACAGTGGAAATGTAAGCAGCCTCAGATTTCCTCCTGGCCCCTCCAGTGTTTTCTCAGCACAGACAGCCAATTTTAGCTGTTAAGGAAAATTTATTTTTTTATGGAAGGACTTAGATTCTTACTCTTTCTGAAAGGTTTTCATTCATTTTCCCTGATGTTCCTGAACACCCTTAGCCTTTATTTCATACAAAACTCACCCTCTCGCATACATGTGAAATTAAAATCATTATAACAGGTTCTATAGGGATGTCTTGTTTGTTTTTATGTAAATTACAGAAAGCATTGGGATGGCACATTATTTTGTTATAATGTATAAAAGTAATCAAATCATATAACAAAGATGTTAGAAAAATAAAGGAAAAACTCACCCATAATTTCAGGTTATTAAAAAAAGGACTGTTTTAATTTCGGTCTTTTCCTTCCAGTCTGTTTTTTCATATGCATGTCATCATAGTATTTGCACAATTTTTCACTCTCTTTTTCACTTATTATTTTGAAGGTATGCTTCCATTTGGGCATGTCGTCCTCTTGTTGTCATCTTAAGTTGCTTAATATACCATTAAGTAAGGATAGCATATTTTTCTTAACTCTTCTATTACTGGAAATTAAGTGGTGAGGCAAATTTTGATTCGTAAGACTTCTCGCACAAAAGAAGACGTGATGACCTTGAGGCAGAATGCAAACCATTCTCTTTTAGCTATAGTAGCTAGCTGGCATAGGAACGTTTTTGAAAATAAAACTGTGGAATAGTTCTATAGTAACTATTGTTTTTCATTAATATGTTACTAGAAATTATAGCAGTTAGTATTTATCCATCACCTCCTATGTGCCAGGCAGCAGTCTACGTGCTTTACGATATTAGCTAGTTGATTTCATCCACATCCCATGTGGGGAAGGGGCTATTTGTAGCCCCATTCCATTGATAACCCCACTGAGACACAGAAGGATCCGCCGTTGGCTGAATCTGTGGATGCAAAACCCGCGGATATGGAGGGCCAATTGCATTCACTCTACTTTACCATTTTATGTGAGGAACTTGAGCATCCTCGGAGTTTGGTGTCTGCAGGAGTCCAATTCCCCGCGAACACCAAGGGATGACTGTATTTGAGCAAGTTTATACAGCTAGTAAATGTCAGGGTGGGGCTCAGACCCATGCTGCTTGGATCCACAGTTTGTGTTCTTAACCACCATAAATGCATGTTGAGTGATGGACTGCCAATGCATTGTTGCAAACAAGGCCACGTCTCAGACATCATATGAGGTTTGCACTTCTTGAGGGGTGGCCTTACGGAAAACTGTGCGTGGATGAAGTTTGTCTTAACTCTAGAAAAAGCTCTGAATTGTCTCTCCCTTTTTGGCAGCTCGCCTTAGGTTTTCACAAGCTTCATGCTCCCAAATGCCCCATTCTGACTTTTCCGCAGGCCTGGCAAGCCCTCCCTGCCTCCGCAGGCCAGCTCTGTGGGAGGCCTTGAATCTTCCCTTTTCTTCCTTAACACTTCACCACTAACCCCCTCTTCCCCTAGCAAAGTGTACCTGTCCTGTAGCTCACTACCCCCCACTTCTGGGGTCCTGCTGGGTAACCTGACTGCCAGAATCAAACTTAAGTTCTATGACTGGTTAACAGCCTAATGTGTCTTTCCTCCCAAGTGACATCTCAGTGCCTGTGGCTTACAGGGATGGTATTTTGGAGGTGTGACTCTTTTGTGCCATTTAGCGGGAAACTCAGTCCATCTTTCAATGACTCGCCTCTCTTTTTTTTTTTTTTTTTTTTGTGGTACACGGGCCTCCCACTGCTGTGGCCTCTCCCCTTGCGG